>NC_056725.1:176676133-176976133 GCF_019279795.1 Protopterus annectens | reverse complement strand
GAGTAATGTGCGAGAAGTTAGACTTACAGATATGGAGCATCTCTAGTTGGGCAGGGTCTGAGATTGTCTTGTAGGCGAGACACAGATGACCTCTGAGCAATCTGTACAATACCGAGTAGAGTGTTAGTGATTTCAGCGTGTCCTCATAGGACAGAGGTTGGAGGCCATGGATTCTCTTTTTGAGATATGTCTGTGACCTTTCCAGTTGGTGCAGATATTTGAAGAGTACATACCTAACAGGGTGTTATACTCAATTATTGGTCTAAAGAGGGAGGAGTATAGAGAGGTAATAACCTCCTTTTTTTTGGATTCAATCCATTTACTTATGATATGAACTAAGTAAAAGGCTTTTCTAACCACTGCCGCTACATAATGGTCAAATGTGAGACTGTTGTCAACCTGAGTACCCAGGTCTCTCACCACAGGTTGTGTGCTTACAGGCCTGCCATTGATGTGTGTCTTTGCTGAATATTGTGATGATACATTTGTTTTTAGTTTAACTTGGGGCCATAACTTTGGCACCAGTCATTAGTTGCTGAGAGACCCTCTTGCAGTATGTTAACATCATTTGGGGAGTCAGTGACAGAACCCAACATACAGTCAATCACAATCTTGGTCAGCCACAGGCCTTTTGTCTTTGTCTGAACCTCTGAGAAGTAGATGCCAAACAGCAGGGTTCCCAGGACAGATCCCTGGGAACTCCACTTCTGACAGGTCTGCTGTATGAGGTGGAGGTGCCTATTTTGACCTTGTTGGTCCTGTCAGAGAGCCAGCTGGCCACCCACCTGATGAGATAGGGATTTACACCAAGTTCTGTTAGCTTTTCAAGGATGCCCAAGTGTGGGATTGTGTCAAAGGCCTTGGCCAAGTCAAGGTAAGTTGTATGTGCAGACTTTCCCTTATCCAGGGCCTTGGTGACATTCTCAAAAAAGTCAAACAGGTTCAATACGCAAGATCTACCCTTGACAAATCTGAAATGGGTGGGGTCAAGTGCTTGGAGATTCCTTATGTCCTTGTTTATAAGATCCATAGTAATACAATCTATGGCTTTACAGATCAGACTGCTCAAACTAATTGGGCAATAGTTTCCAGCATCAGTAGTGACACCACCTTTGTGCAAGGGGATGACAGTGGCAGTTCTCCACTCTGCTGGAATGAAGCCTGTACTTAGGGGGTGGTTGAATAGGGTGCTCAATGCCGAAGCCAATTCTTGCTGGAGATGGTGTAGAATACAGCCCGGGATACTATCAGGTCCCATGGAAGCTGCATTCCTTGCCTTGGATAGGGCCTTTAACACTTGATCTACAGAGATGTGAGGTGCACGACACATATCAGGGATGTTGAAAAGGACTTTGGGGGGACAGGGGGTGACATTTGCACTAAACCTTTCTGCTAGCAGTTTGGCTAAGTTAACAGGATCAGTGTAAGCGATAACGTTAAGTGCTAATTCAGAACAAACCTGGGCCTTGCCATGGAGGTTCCTGACATAACTGAAGAAGGCTTTGTGGTTTCCCATTGCTTCAGAGGCTAGTTTCAATTCATAATTGGCTTTGGAGGTTTTCACTAGTGATATAATTTGCTTGTTGAGGCTAAGGAGGAGGATTTCCAATTTGGAATTTTTTTCTTTTTTACTGTTGAACAACAGTTTCTTCCCTTTGTTCTAAAGCCTGTTGATAGTGGATGTCCACCAGATATGTTTGTGTTCCCTTGAGGAGCAGGTTTTAGTTCTGTTGGGTATGGTTGAGTCTACGCAGTTGTACAGGTGCTTGTATACTACATTGGCATACTGTTCGGCATAATTGTCTGCATCCTCTGATGAGGGCAGTGGTGTGAAGCTACTGATACCCTCCCTTAGTATGTTTTAGTCAGCTTTTGAGAAGTTTTTTAGCCTGATTACAGCTGGGGAGGAGGTTGGGTGGGATAGAAACTTCGAGTGAGAAAGACCGATGATCTGATCTCACCAGGGAAGAGTGGTGCAGCAGTCACCAACGTGGGTGAGAACCAAGTCCAGCATTTCTGCATTTTGTTTTCCACACCCTCCCACCCAAGTTTTGTACTGTTAAACTTGGTGGCTTTGTAATTGCCCGCCCCTGCTGTAAATTTGATTTTGGTCACTCTGTGAGGAGTGAGATGAGCTGGTCTAGTGCTTTAGAACTGATGAAGTCAAGGAATACTTCACCCAGTCTATGGTGGGGTAGTTGAAGTCACCAAGGATCAGGGTCTTAGGGGGTACCTTGATGGAGTCAAGTTGATCCAGGTAGGAGGAGTGGGTGTCCTCAATCATAGATGGGGTCTATAGCTGGCTATAACTTGGATGGCTGTCTTGCTGACTGTCAGTTGCACCTGGAGTAGTTCCTGTGCATTATGCTGGCAAGCCAGTCAGAAGGTGTGCCTGTCCTTAATTAAGATAGAGACTCCACCACCCTTAGTCTTCCCAACCTCATTTTGGGGTCAAAATATGTGGAATAAGATATAGCCTGATAAGACAGGGGGTGCTCTCTGCTGCCCTGTACCAAGTTTCCATGTACACACAGCCATTGGCATCTTCCAATGTGAGGATAGCCTCCAGTGAGTGCATTTTCAGGTTAAGGATTCTAGTGTTAAACAGCATGACCTTCGATTTGCTTTTAACAGATCTTTTATGTTGGAAGATTTGTCTTTGGGACATCGCCTAAAAAAAAGGCACAATGGGGTACCAAGAGCCTTGGTCATGATCCAGAATCCCAGGGGTGACAGGTGGAAGCCATCTCTGGCAAAGCATTGAGACTTGTCAACCATGTCATCCCAGGCAGACAGATACTGGATCCCCATGGAATGACACCAGAAACTAAGCCAATTGTTGAAGTCACTTATCTTTTGTTGGTATTGCGGTATCATTCTTGGTGAAGGTAGGATACTGATTAGGGTTAGGGTCATACCTGTCTGGGACACATACTCTAAGAGCTCAAACATGTCTGTCTTCATATAGTTCAGAGAGGTACATCTCAAGTCATTCACACCAACATGAACAATGACCTGTTGTGGAGAGACTTAAGTGCGTGCATGATATGGCAGATTCTGGCACCTGACAGACAACTGACCCTGATCTTCTCTTTGTCAAGCCTGGTGAGGGGGACATTGGTGTATCTCACAATTGAGTCACCAATAAGTAGTATGTTTGGTTTATTGTTATGCCTTGTGAGCTGTGTTGGTCTATTATTTTGCCTTATGGACTGTGTCTGTGAGACACTGGTGTATTGTCTGCCGTGTGCGAGGTATTTGAAATGTCTGTGAGTATGTTTTGGAGGTCACTGCTGTTTACTTAAGTTTTTATTGAGGACCTCTACATAGGTGAGTGTGTGTTCTGCTTGCCGATGTGAGTGGTGTGGTGTTTGTGCTAGCAATCTCCTCTTTCACAGGAGTACTGACTGTGGCAGGAGATAGCATAGATTCCAGGTTACTGATGTAGATGCATTACTCACAAGAAGAATAATTATGTGCTAGGAGAAGAGGGCTGTCAATAACATGCAGCAGTTGTTACAGTGTCTCAATATGTCCATGTTGACCAGGCTGGCAGGAGAAACTGATAGGAATTGTCCAGACATAGTGTTCCGAATAGTTGGGTGGACTTATGGAGAGAAGGTTTTGATAAGGGTTTGTCCACAAGAGTGTAGACCACAAAAACCTTCTTAAATGTAAAGTAACTGGCTTGAAGCCCATGTACTAAAACCAAAACTAAGATACTTAGAATAACAGATACATTTAATCAGGCTACTAACAAGCAGCAATACATGCAGCAGAATAAAACACCTGAATACTTAAAGCATGCAGCAGAGCAAAAATAAGGTAATAAAGTAGGAAGAACACAATTACAGGAAAAGCAGCTGAATAATGTGTATGTTTTAAGTGGAGAGGGAGGAAACAGAACATAGCCCAAGATTAAGAAACTAAGGGGGTTGGCCTTCCCAAATGCTCTTTCTGTATTCGGTAAACTAAGATGATGAGATGGGACTGGGAGGAGTCTCCAAAATCAAAGAAGCAAGGGGCTAGTCCTTCCCAAATCATCTCATTGCACTCAGTTGAGTGATCAAATGAGATGGGACTGGGAGGAGTGGCCAAAATCAAAGAAGCAAGGGGGGTATTCCTTCCCAAATGATCTGACTGTACTCAGTTGAGTGAGCAAATGTGATGGGAATGGTTAGAGTGACCAAAATCAAATTTACAGCAGGGGCGGGCAATTCCAAAGCCACCAAGTTTAACAGTACAACACTTGGGTGGGAGGGTGTTGAAAACAAAACGCAGACAGAGGCCAGCATTAAAAATGAAGCAAATAAATACATGCAATACATTTTTGTTAACTATCACTGAAACAGATCAAGTGCAAAAAAAGTATACTTATATCTGCTTGGTATATCCAGATGGTTATAGAGTAAACACAGCCAGGTAATTAGCTCTGCTATATCAACTCTGCTACAGAGCGCAATTTCATGCAATTTCACAGAAATGTAAGTCTTTGTACCAGAAGTACAACAGAGAAAATAGACCCTCAGGTAATCAGATAAACACATACCATCTTAGAAGTTTTTATTTATTTATTTTACAATTTGTTTACCAGGATAGTCCATTGGGCCAAGAAGAGCCCATTTTGAAATGGAGTCCCGGAGAAAAAAGCTCCATGAACAACAATATAATATGAAGATAATGCATTTACATTTATGTAATACTATTGAAGAATGGTGGCATTATACAACATGACAAAAAATTCATGATTGCAATGAAAATACAATCAAAAAAGCAAAAGGTAAAATTACACACACACACACACACACACACACACACACACACACACACACGCACACACGCACACACGCACACACACATACACACTCACACACACACACACACACACACACACACACACACAAATAAACCAATTAAAATAAGAAAAATCCATGGTGCATATTCCCATTAGATTTGTTACAATGTGAAATAACACAGAGGTGACATTGCAGTTTTACATGAAATCTTAGTGGAGTTAAAGTAGGATAGAGAGATAAGAGGTGTTAATTGTTGAATGTAAGAAGGGTGGGACAATAAGAAAAAAAAGTATGAGCAAGAGTCGGAGTAAATGAGAAAAATAAAGATGGTAAGAGTTAGAGAAGATCGGTATGACGAAGAGAAGAGAAGTAAAGGAGTGTGAGAAATGGGGAAAAAGAGGGCAGTCATGTGGGATGTGAGCAGGGACATTCCCAGAGGGTTTTATGATGGGAATGAAGCAGGGTCTTAAAGGTTGAGTGGTGGTCTGTAGTACGAATAAGAGGAGGCAGGGAGGTTGAAAGGTGAGCTAGGGAAAAGGATAGTAGGTGTTTGCCTGGAGGACAAGCAGGCTTGTGCAGTTCAAGCAAATTCTGGTTATTGGATCTTAGAAGTCTGTTGGGTATGTGCATTTTGAAGGAGGAGTCAAGGAAGGGGCAGATGGAGGGATTAAAGATGAGTTTATGGGCATGAGTAAGTTCAATGTAGGTAAGATGGTTGGGAAGTTCAAGCCAAATTAGTTTGTGTAGGGCATTGCAGTGGTGGAAGTAGGATTTATAGCCTGTAGCAAACTTAGAAATTTTGTTATAACAGGAGGATAGTTTTGTTTTTAGAGAAGATTGAAGGTTGGTAAGAAGTGGGGCACCATATAGGAGAGAGGGAATGAGGAAGGTGTTAGAGAGTACAAGTTTAGTAGTGGGAGTCATATAGCAGTTATGACGGTCAAGCATGCCTAGTTTCTTGTGGGTTTTCTTTATATTGGTTAGCAGGTGGATATTGAATTTTAACTGTTCAATAAGGACTCCAAGAAGCTTTACATGGAAGGCTACCTTGAGAGAGATATTGTTTTGACTACTAATGGAGAATGAGTTCTTGTCTATAATGGTACTTTTTGAAACGGAAAATAACAAAATTTTAATTTTTGATGAGTTGCGTGATAGGTAGTTGTCTATAATCCAATGTCTGGTATAAGAGAAAGCATCCTGAGTTAGTTTTAAGAGAATGGAGGTGGAAGTGGCAGAGCAGATGATCATAAAGTCATCTGCGTATTGAATCAGTTTAGCACTAGGAATGTTTTGGTGGAACTCATTTATGAAAATGCTGAACAGTAGGAGACCCAATATGGAACCCTGGGGTATACCTGTAAGTGTATTAAGGAAGAAGGAGGTGGCTTTTTTCCATTTCACAGCTTGTTGTCTGTTAAGGAGATAACTAAAAAACCAGTTAACAGAAGAGTGGGATAAGTTTAGATTAGAGAGTTTAGATAGGAGAAGGTTATGGGAGATAGTGTCAAAGGCCTTGGATAAGTCCAGAAGCAGGGTGGACACTAGGCAGCTGGAATCCTGGGCTTTGGTGACAGTTTCAAGGAAGGAGAGGACAGCGGTTGTGGTACTGTGGCCAGGTCTAAAACCATGTTGTGTGGGGGTTAGTAGGTGGTTGTCTGTGAGGTAGGGTAAAAGTTGGTTCAAAATCCTAGGGATTATTTAAATTGCATTATTGCAATTAATGCAGAAGTTGACATCCTTATATTTGTAGGATGTTTGGTTAGATTAGATGATAAATAAAGATTAAACGCAGATAGTAATACCTCATCTCTGTATGCTTTGTATGTAGTAATTGCTTTTACCAAAAGTGTTTGGGATGTAATATAAATATATTTAATTTCTTTTTTTTTGCACATTTCAGTATAGTACAAATCCCAGATACAAGGAAATTATTTAATAAACTGTCTTTGGACATACTCAGTTTTGTTCAGTTGTTTCCCAGTGAAAATACAAAATGAATTGTTAATTCCACAATCTGTTATATGCAAGCTGTATATCAAGTAACAAGGTTTTATTGACCCCTCAAACTATTTTGAATAAGGGCTCAATTTCTAATGATGTGTATGTGTCTGTCGAATGAGCAGTCTAAGGAAATATGAATACCAAGATTCTTGTATTAAGAAAACTCTTCAAGAATTTGGTTATCTAATATTAAAGTTTTTTTTTTATTTGAGATTTGCAAAAGTACATTACCTGACATTTGATATGGATAAATTGAAGGCTAACTACTTTGCTCAGTCAGAGAGCAACTTTAAGGTTTAATCTTCTTCTGAAGTGACAATACACGACATTTCATAGTCATTGGCATATTTGGCATACCAACAATGTCTGTTAATCTGGCTGGCTGACTGGTAGAAAAAATAACATTGAAATGAGAAGGCCCCAGGATGAATCCCTGGGGTACACCTGACTGCACTACCTGATATTCAGACAGAGGGTCTTGTTAAAGTTGTTAATCCATTTAATTAAGTATGGATATTAATTTTACTTCTCTATTGCTTTATATATTGGGGAATGTGAAGGACAGTCAAATGCTTTGACTTGATCCATATATGCAATACCTGCACATAGGCCCTGGTGTCAATTACTTGGCTAACTTTATCAGAAAATTCTACCAAGCTGGTAAAGGTGAACTTGCCTATAATAAAACCATGTTGATGTAAATTGTATAGTCCAGAATGAGTTTTAGGATCTAGCAAAAGATTTAGTAAGCAACTATTTTAACATTGCAGATCAAAGATGTTAGACTCATTGGACAATAAGTAGATATTTCTAACTTGTTACCATTTGTTTGTGAATCAGTGTAATTACAGACTTTTTCTAACAGTTGGGGAAAATAGAATGTATCAGTATTAAATTAAATAATTTATGTAGAATGGTCATAGTTCCATCTGAAGTCTTGTTACAGTTATTGCTGGAATATTGTCAGGACACATAGCTTTGTTAGAACCTATCCTGTTTAGTGAGTTGATCATCAGCTCCTCAAGTATTTTAAGACCAATTGCTATGTCAATTGGTACTGATGAAGGTAGAGGGACAATATATGAAGCTGTATTCACTGATTATGAGAAGTAAGAGTTAAAATCACTGGACATCTTTCTTGTGTTGGTAATAATTTTTATTGAGAGAAGCTGCTTATATTGTATCCCTTTCTTTGGTTTAAACTTTGAAATATTTTTAAAAATGCAGCCACCAATTTGGTCTCAAAATTATTTTTTCTTGTTTCAGTTCTGTCTCTAACGTTTTTGATGTTTTGTTTAACTGCATTTTGTTCTACTCTGTTTGATCCTTTTTGTATTTTTTCCATTAACATTTATTTTTCCTATAAATTTTATAGAAATTTGTTTCCCATCAAAAAGGGGAAAAAATATGTTTTAATTTTAGGGTTAAAATATGTTATTTCAGTAGAATTAGTCAGAAATTTTTGAATTAGTGATATTCCACACGAACTTCCATTTCAACTTCAGTGTCGCAAAATATATCAAATACTTTATTCATTTATTACACTAGTATTCTGTGCATTAATTTCCCATGCTTTTTTTTCCCAATCAGTCCAAATTTTCATAAAAGTACAGGGACAGATATAATTCTGATGTAATTAGTTATTGCTATCATTTTGGATTGAAGAGGTAACTTATGTAAGCCTTTAAGAGTTTGAAATTAAAAACGCAGTTTGTCTTTTTCCTAAATTAATGGAAAACATATGCTGTAGGATCTTCTAAAACTCTACATTTGGCCTGTCTTTTTTTATGTTTTTTTTTTTTTATTTTTTTACTTTATTTTATTTTTTTGCATTTTTAATTTTGTTTTGGCTACCATTTTTTGCAGTTCGAATAAGGCTTTATCCTGTTGATTTCTCTTGCTGTGATACCAAGTACAGACTTTGCTATATAAATCTGCTTTCATTAAGTCCCACAGGATTGCATTAAAAACTTCATTATTATTATTGAAGTTTATGGACTGATATATTTATGTTAAAAAAATCTTTAAAATCTTTTAACTTTATTACATAAGCTAACAGTCTATAAAAATATCTTTTAACTTTATTACATAAGCTAACAGTCTATAAAATAAGCCACTTTTCTTAGATTATTATATAAATAATGAATGTCAAACAAAGAATTTGATTCAGAAAAGTTATTGACCTTTTCAATATTAAGTAAATCAGTAATGTTTACAAAAGTCTTAGTTCATGTTTAAATTTTAGGTTTGTTAATTACACTAGTATCTTTTTCTTTAAGTATGCAGTTAAAGTCTTTTACCATTATTATACTTCTCTTCATATCTGAGGCCAACATTTCTAAATACTTTTTAGAAATTTTAACTCAAATTCATGGAATCTAGTACATATTTACTAAGGTTAAGTTTATTTTTTATATTCAGTAATGACCATATACATCATACCTTTACCATCACTGTACAAGTAAATATCCCTAGGCATTATAATATAATTTCTCTGTATGATTCCTGTTGCCCTGCTCTTTTCTTTAAAGCTAGAGTTTGCTAGTCTTGTATATCCTTTTGCATTGCATCCATTAATAGCATATTAAAATAAATGAGCTTCAAGTAAAAAAATGCTTGTATTTTATGCATTTTAAATAATTAAACTACTTCTCTTGTTAACACTGTTGTGGACATTTACATTTAAAAAAATCATTTTAAAGAAGACATCTTATAGCAATAACATACCTACTGGTATTACTAATTGCAATGTTATGATCTTTATAATAACCCACATCTTTAAATTAGTGGCTGAATGAAAACAAAAGGAAAATAATTGTCTGTTAAACAATCTTAAAGATAATTAACTAATAGTAAACTAACCCCCTTTCATGGAACTTAAGGTTTCTATTTTAAATAAAAATCCCATTCAAACTGCCCTTCTAATTTTCTTCTACGATATTATACCCACTTATATTAATTACACTTATTTTAAATATGCAGATTACTATATACATCAATTGAATGTTTTATATGTGTTTTTTATGAATATCTATAATTTACTACTGTGCAGCAATTGCAACAGATGACTAACATTCTAAGTGGATAAAGGGCCATTTCACAACTGGTGACCCTACCAACCCATACATATGTGCAGTTTATATTCCACCAGGATACTGCTCACCACTAAAGAGAAGGCTACCTCCAAGGGAGCGTAATTACACCTTAAGAAGCTCTCCGAGAAAATGATATGCTATCTAGACCATGAACAAAAACTACTAGAGGAAAAAGAGCCTTTGCTAGACTTGGTTCTGCCACCTGGAACCATCTACCAAGTGAAGTCAAATCTAAAAACTCTATACAACACTTTAAGTCAGCATTATGAAAACACCTTAAAATGAGGCCTCTTGTACATGCTTGGACACAACGGTTAATATGCTACATTTCACAGTCTCTAAGATAATGTGTCATATTTGCAACTGACCAGTGCTTTCTTTGTGAACTGAATGCTTGTTAACTGCAAATACTGTATATAACTTTAATTTTTTTAATTTTATTTTATTTTACTTCATTTTATTTTATTTTGACATTTATTAACTGGGTTAGTCTGACTGAGCTAGAGCCCATTTTCAGCAGAGGTCCAGAGAGAAATGTTGCATATAGAGATGTTAATTTATATGTAAAAATAATAATTTAGTGTACGAGTTTCTAGTACAAGACATGCCGTTATAAAAATCACAAATATAGTAAGCAATATGCAATTCAATTTGTTAGAAGTAAACTGGAAAAAATAACAAAATCAATGATACAATAAGCAATATGCAGTTCAATTTGTTAGAAGTAAACTGGAAAAAATAATAAAATCAACAAATATAGTAAGCAACATGCAGTTCAATTTGTTAGAAGTAAAATGGAGAAATCACAAATGCATTACAGCAATGAAGTAAGACAAGTTCTTAAGATGGAGAAATGGGAGGTCAAGAAGCATAAGCGCATTATAGGGCAAAAGAGGGAGAATAAGTATTGAATGAGGGAGGAGTGAGAGCAGGAAGTGTGGAGATAGTTAGTGAAGATGTTGAAAAGAAGTGAGTCAAGGATAGACCCATGGGTACACCCATTTGGACAGGGAGGAAAGGAGAGGAGGAGATAAGCCACTTGACAGATTGAAGCCTGTTGATAAGGTAGCTGGAGATAGTTTGTCCAAGAGCTTGGTGCGAGAGACAGTGTCAAAAGCTTTAGACAGATCAAAGAATAGACAGGAGTCATCTTTATTATTGTCTCTGGCTTTGGAGATTTCATGAGTGAAAAAATGAAGGCTGGTGATGTGCTGTGATTTAGACAGAAGCTGTGTTGGGTATTAGTGAGAAGATTCTCCTGGTGAAGATAATCTAGGAGTTGCTTATGTATGCATCTTTCAAGAATTTTAGTACTATTAGTGCTTACATCTATGTACTAGTTACAACTATAAATTCTTGTTCTGTACTATCAATGTTTAATCACACTGTATATGTATATTACTGTAACATTACAGTTACTTACTGTACTTTGAGTTCCTGACTTGAGTTGTGCTTGAAAGGGGTAAGAAGACCAGCTCACCTTCCTAGTAAATAAATCAATTGATAAATAAATAAATGCATTACAGAAATAAAATCTCAGTTACAGTAATAACAAGCTGTTTTATTTTCATTCCCTCTTATTGTTATATAGTAGTTTGTATCCATGTAAACATATGTTTACTCTTTAGGTTCACAGGTATTTACCAGATATGCAGTTTCTCCTTTTTTTAATTTCTCCAAATCTTTTGGGTTTCGAATACCATCACAGGAATGGACCCCATTCCTAAGTCAAAGTACGATTAAAGTTGACGAAATTAGTACTCTTTGCAGCACCCACAATGTGCCCAGTAATGACTCCTGCATTTTGTACAGAGTTACATGTATTATTTACATATCTAAATATGATTGTAGATTCTTTTTATAAGACTTGTTGCTCCTATTACTATAGGAACTGTCTGGGTATCTTTCTTCCACATTGTCCTTGTTTTTTCCCTGCAAATACTGATATTTTATGACTTTGTGTCTCTGTAAGCAAGAGACTGTAGTCACTGGGTATAACTATTTCAATGATCAATGCTACTTTTGTCTTCTTGGCATGGACAACTATATCTGGTTTTCTTGCATCTATATTTTGAACTGTTGGTAATGGGTGATCTCATATGATATAGAATTCATCAAATTCTATGATGCTTTGTGGCTCATGTTTCCAGTGTTTTTCAGCTACTTCAATATTATAATGTTTGCACAATCCCCAATGCAACAGTCTTGCTTCTTTATTATGCCGTTCAGTATACAGTCCTTCTGCCATTAGTGTATCACAACCAGGAACAAGATGTACAACTGTTTCCACTTCTGTTTTACAAAAATCTGCATTTGTCTGTTTCTTCCACATGTTCAATGGACTTTGTAAATCAATGCGTACGTAGTCCACTATCTTGAGCCGCCAATATTAACCTTTCATCTTATTTTTAAATTTGCTTCTCTTTAACCTTTCCTGCATTCGATATTGATCAACATGCGGTTCTTCCAGGAGTTTTCTATACTATGCATTTTCCACATTTCTTGCCTTCTCATCTGATCCTTCACCTTATAATTTTTCTTTTGTTTTTGGTATATTCAGTTGCTGCCTGATTTGTATCTACTTCTGATTTGATTTCCATTCCCACTTGATGCCAATATGCTTTTGCTAGACTAAGGAGGGAAGTCATCTTAGATTTATTCTCCTCGTGTTTCAAAACTTTCACCATGGTTGGGTCTTGTGAGGTCAGCAGAGATGTATGCAGTCCCACCATTGCAGATCTATACATGTAATCAATTTCAAGTAGGCCCTTACCTCCTTCGGAATGGGGAATATATAATCTTGGTATGCAGTGATTTTTATAAATCATTTGATGAGCATGAAGCATCTTTCTTGTTTTCCTGTCTAATCTATCCAACACCTTTTGGGGCTAGTCAGTCACTCCAAAACTCTAAGTTAGGACAGGAAGAGCAAACTGGTTTATAGCCTGAATTTTGTTCCTAGATGTCAACACTGTTTTCAGGATTAATTTAAGTCTTCTAAAATATTCCTAAATTTTATTCGCATCGGTTCATGTTTTATTGTTGATCCTTCATAATTTCCCAAATATTTATACACTCCCTCTTGCTCAAGTTCTTTATAATCACATCCTTTTCCCAAACTTATGTTTTCTTGGTATCGCAGCTTTCCTGCTTTAAAGGTTGCTTTTGCACATTTATCAAGACCAAATGACATTCTTATGTCATTTGAAAATGTTTTGACTACTTGAAGTTATGCTTTCAGTTCCTCAGCTGATGAGTTATACAGTTTTAAATCATTGACAAAGAGAAGATAAGTCTTTACACTTTGTTTGTTTCTGGGAGCCAAATTATAGCCATGACCTAATTTGTTCAGCAGACAGCTTAATGGGTTAAGGGCAAGGCAAAAAAACAACGGTGACAGAGAATCACCCTGAAATATCTCCTTTTGGATTTTTATCCCTGGAATAATATTTTTTCTTTATCATGGCTTAACTGCAAAGTGGTTTGCCACTGTTTCATGGTCACTGTGATGAAGTTTATCGGTGTAGGCTGTATCCTATACATTTTAAACATTTATCCAGGAATGTGGGATACTGTCAAATGATTTTTTGCAGTCAATCCATGCCATACTTTGATTCTTCCCCTTTTTACAGTTCTCCACTATGACTTTGTTTAACAACAAATGATCCTTTGCTACGTGTGACTTTCATTTATTGCCCTTTTGTTCTATTGCCATAACTGAGTTTTCTTCTAAATGAGTATAAACTCTGTCAGCATCAATTTCAGTGTATAGTTTTTACATCATCGGAAGGCAAGTTATTGGTCTATAATTTTTAGGGTAGCTTGCAGGTTCACTCTTAAGTAAGAGAATTGTTTTTCCTGTTGTTAGACAGATTGATGTCTGTTTGAGGTATGCATATAAATAGTTCTTACTCATGGCTAAATCTTCATGCAAAGATGTTAATACTTTTAACCATAAAAGTTATGTACTATATCTGGGTATGGAGATTTCCAATTAGAGGCTTTTCTTAACTTTGTTTAAATCTCTCTGGCTGTTACTTCATCCCATTTCATATTCTGTACCTTTAAACTTCTTATTCTTTCTTTTACTTCTTCTATCCATTTAGCATCTTTGTTATGTTCCACAGGATCTTCATAGATACATCTCCAAAATGTATCTATTTCTTCTTTTTCCAGTGGTCTTTCAATTCTTTTTACCTTGATTCCCAATTCTCTATAAAACTTTTTTGGGTCATCAATAAATTGCTTATTTTTTACTTTTCATATATATTTATCTCTGTATCTTCTAAGTTTTTCTGCCTGTACTGATATTTTTAGTATATTATTTGCTATAGTGCATAATAAATCCTGATTCGTTATAATACTGTGCATTGCTTTTATCACATCTATCTTTCTGAGTATTTTTGTTGATCTGTCCCCTCTTCTATACACTTCTAACAGTGACACTTCTTGCCTTAACTGCTTTATAGTTTTCTCTATTCGATATTTCCATGATGGCATTTGATTTCTCCCCTTCTTTTCCCTTACTACCCTGTGGTCTTGTGGTAGAATTTTATCTGTTATTAATTTATCTGCACAGTAATATATCCTGTTTACTTCTGTTATGTCGCATAGCTCTCTATGCACAGTCCTAATTATTGTGTTCATTTGTTTTATCAAACTTCTGTCTTTTTGGATTTTATTGACCTTTTGCAGTGTATTTCTTTCATTGATCTTAATATGTCTATCTACCTCTATTAAATCAAGCAAGTCTTCTCTTAGCTCATTTTCTTCTAAACTGAGGGCACATTTTTTGTTCTCCATGTCCTCTGTGCATTCTATAGAAAGTTCTATAGCATCTTCCTGTGGCACATTCTGTTCAATTTCATCCTGTATCATCCATTGCTCTGTCATATGGGAACTCACTGGCCTATCACTCCTCAACATTGACTGTGTCAGTGCTGCCACAGCTTCCTATTCATTTCCTTGCTGCCCAGCTTCAAGTGAACATTTAGAAAGCTTTTGTGTCATCTTACCTAAGTAAAGGTTTGAACATGTTATGCACACAGTAGTCAAACTTGAATCGAACCCCCATAAACACCAGTCATGATATAGACTCGAACCTAACTCCCTTAAGCACCAATATGATTTCCAGACAGCACCAAACTCATTCACTATCTAATGAACAACTTGCTTTGGATGGAATCATTAGTTTCCCACTCCCAGTTAGTTTGGACATAGTTCCAATAAAAAATAAAATTTCTAAAAGTTGGGATATCATCACAAGCAGATGGGAGGTGGCAAGTTCACTTGGATAAACTCCTGTTTAAACAGTAATGATTTATGGGTCTATATTACAAGATCGAAGCTTTACTTAATTGAATAAGTAAAGCTCGATCTTGTAATATCGAAACTGTAAAATGTTGAATGGCCAATTTAACCCAGGGAACACTTCCCTTGGCCGTTATATGGAGTATGCCCATTTCTCCAATTTGGAGTGATCTCTGAGTTGGTATATTTAGGTAGGGGGGGTGTGGGGGGTGAAACCCCCCACTTGATTTCAGAGGTAAAGTTTTGTTTTTTTTTTGATTCGGCCAAAAGAAGTGTTTCCCTTGGTTGAATCGTCCATTCGACATTTTTAGATGTCGATATTATAAGATCGAGCTTTAGTTATTCGATTAATTAAAGCTTCAATGCTGTAATATAGATGCCGATTTACATGTATTAGAGTACCCATTAATGTTAGTTTCTGCATTTCCAATAAACTGCGAATGTTATTGCCCAAAGGCCTCTGCGAAAGAATTCGTAATCCTTTTGTTTTATCCATATGTGTCTCACTTACTCATTGGACAGTTGTTTTCTGACTTTCCAGCACTATCACCATAGGTGCCTTTGAAAAATTACTTTGTTTTCGGTGATTTTCATTGGCTGCTTTATTTGTTGTATTACTTATTTTATCTATATTTACCTGTATTTTTCTGTTTGCACTACTTTCTGAAGAAGTTCTTACTACTTAATAAAGAATGAAAGTGCTAAATACCAGTTTGGCTGTTTTCTATCTCAGCAGGTGGAGAAGTTTATTTTTATAAATCAAAATATGTCTTAAAACTTCACTTAGATACTTTTTAGTCATTATAATTCAAAGTATTCTGTAATTTAAATGAACTTTTTACCTATACAATTTGTTTCATTGGGAAAAATAAATAAATAAGTAATGTATTTAACATTTCTAACCCCACATAATATTCATCTGTTTGCATACCTTTATGTCAGCTCACACTGGGCTCTGTTCACTCTTCTAGTGAGGAACTAATTTCTACAAGTAAATAATTACTTTTACACACATCTTATGACATTTAATGGTTTACACTTAACAAATGATTACATAAAGCTGATAAACTCATTGTTTGCTTTTCTTAGTTGGCTATTCGTGAAACACAAAACTCAACTCCAGTCCCCTCTCCTATTCTGCAGTGAGACGGCAGAGTGGGATTCCACAACTTATTTTTTTATTTTAAGCTTTTAAAATACTATGAACTGACTTTTATTGTTAACCCATGAGAAAGATTCAGCTTAGTCTGAGAAAATGTTTTATACTAACACCAGAAAAAAAACACTAAAACAAAGCCAATTTGCATATCACCTAAAGCAACAGTATGGTGACAGTAATACTCTGTTAAAAAGGACTGTAAACTACTGCAAAATGATACAATTCTACATAGCAGAACGTGCTAATATTGTCAAGTAAATATGTTTTGCACATTAAGTGACATATGCCTATGGACTAAACTTTATATATGTAAGTAAAATATATTAAAACAAGGAAGAAGGCTTACTTAGTGCTGAGCTTACCAAACAGTATATGATATAAAAGTCCTTCTCATAAAAACTAAAAGACACAGTTTGAAAAGCTGTATTGTTTTTAAGCTGACCAACTGAAGGAATAATATTTATTCTCAGTATCTGTATTTTAACATTCTCACAGAAAATTAATAATAATGGCATTCTCACACTGAATTCTAGAAAGATATACCCAAAAATGCATTAAAGTACCTAGCATGAGACATATAGCACATACTAAAATGGTCCTTCACTCACAATGTGCCCATTTGCAATTCAGAGACATGCTAGCTGCAGTGAGTTAAAACCTCATTATTGGCTTATTTGCATATCTCTGAATCACATTTATCACCACAATGTGTGGACCATTGCTGATCTGCACTTCAAGGTAGTAAACTCCTGCTCATGTAGGAAATGATATGTCCCAGTCCCTGTTCATGTCCCTAAAATACATTTTGCCCCACTCCCATAGTAGTTAAAGTGGCATCATGGCACATATCTACTGTGGCCTGGTGGCTAGAGTATTCCCCAACCCTGATCCTCATAATACTGTTGGTGCCTTTACAACACTTATGATCTCAGTAATCCCTGGTAGTCTACTGTATCCCCCCACACCAATCCCCACTGTGATGTCAGTGCCATTACAGCACTTCAGTTTATATTATCCATGCTAGTCTAGTGGTCGCCTCCACCCCTGATCCCTGTTATGATGTCAGTGTCATTATGCACTTCAATTTATGTTATCTCCAGTGTCCAATGGTTCCCCCCACCCCCAATCCCAATTGTGATGTCAGTGCTGTTACACACTTCAATTATGTTTGATCCTGATTTATTTCACTATGCATGGTTTCACTTCACTCTTCATCCAACCCCTATTACCACCCACCCCTGACATTACTTCCTTTATACAGGTCATACCCCTCCCAATCCAAATTCTAGCCTTACAACAGGACCCCTCACTCTTCCCACCTGTGGCAACCTAATACCAATCTCAATAATAACCAGTCACATGTTGTCCCCCTCCCACCCACAGAAACTTTACATCTGCTTCATCAGCCCTTAATACCTTTACACACACCTAACTTACATCTGCTTCTTCAGCCTTTAATACCTTTACACACACCTAACTTTCATTATCAGTGCCTTTACTTATATTCAGCTCCTTATACCTCTGACTGACTTCAGATATCATTAGTCCTCCTCACTTTCCTTTCACATTACTATACAATTAAAATTACCTAATTAGAACTATAACTCTATCTTCTCAACTTAATTCCCTCCCTCCACTTCATACTACTCTTCCATCTTTCCTCACATCTATAACTAACAGAATTTCAAACATGTTTCTTCTAACATCGTGTCTCTGAATACTGCTACTAACATCCTATCTACCAAACTGTCACTGTATACTCTCACCTATACACCTCTCCTATTGCAATTTACTCAGCATGTTATGAAATCAGCAGTAGCTATGACCTTATATCACCTTTTCTTTATTTTAAACACAAAATGTTTTACTACCACCCCTGTACTCAGAAAATAAAACTCATACAAGTCCCCTCTGAATTAATACTCAATCTCTCCAAAATTACCCAGAGTGGTAACATCTACCCCAACCCATGGCCTATAAACCCACTAGTTAATCTAAATAGTAAAGAACCAGCCCTAAAAAACTGCAGCTTAACTAACCTTCCTTCAACTGCCACATCACATACAGTGGATATAAAAAGTGTACACACCCCTGTTAAAATGTCAGGTTTTTGTGATATAAAAAATGAGACCACAATAAATCATTTCCAAACTTTTCCCACCTTTAATGTGACCTATAACCTGTACAATTCAATGGAAAAACAAATCAGTTAGGAGAAAAAATATAAAAAATAAAAAACTTACAATAAGCTAGTTGCATATGTGTGCACCCTTAAACTAATATTTTGTTGAAGCACCTTTTGATTTAATTACAGCATTCAGTCTTCTTTGGTAGGAGTCTATCAGCATGGCACATCTTAACTTGGCAATATTTGCCCACTTTTCCTTGTAAAAGCACTCCAAATCTGTCAGATTGTGAGGGCATCTCTTGTGCACAGCCCTCTTCAGGTCACTCCACAGATTTTCTATTCGATTTAGGTCTGGGCTCTGGCTGGGCTATTCCAATACTTTAATTTTCTTCTGGTGAAGTCATTCTTTTGTTGATTTGGATGTATGCTTGAGGTCATTGTCATGTTGAAAGGTGAAATTCCTCTTCATCTTCAACTTTCTAGCAGACGCCTGAAAGTTTTGGGCCAAAAGTGACTGGTATTTGGAACTGCTCATAATTCCCTCCACCTTGACTAAAGCCCCAGTTCCAGCTGAAGAAATGCAACACCAAAGCACGATACTGCCACCACCATGCTTCATCATGAGGATGGTGTTCTTTTGATAATGCGAAGTACTGTTCTTGCACCAAATGTAACTTTTGGAATTGTGGTCAAAACGTTCAACCTTGGTCTCATCAGACCATAACACATTTTCCCACATGCTTTTGGGAGACTTGATGTATTGTTTTGCAAATTCTGGCTGGGCCTGGATGTTTTTCTGCATAAGAAAAGGCTTCTGTCTTGCAACCCTACCCCATAGTCCAGACATATGGAGAATATGGAAGACTGTTGTCACATGAAGTACACGACCAGTACTTGCTAGAAATTCTCACATCTCTTCAGTGTCGCTGTAGGTCTCTTGGCAGCCTCCCTGACCAGTTTTTGTCTTGTCTTTTCATCAATCTTGGAGGGACTTCCAGTTCTTTGCAACATCACTGTTGTCCCATATTTTCTCCACTTTTTGATGACTGTCTTCACTGTGTTCCATGGTATATTCAATGCTGTGGAAATTTTTTTGTACCCACCTCCTGACTGATACCATTCAACAATGAGATCCCTTTGATGCTTTGTAAGCTCTCTGCAAACCATGGCTTTTGCTGTAGCAGGCAACTGAGTAAATGGCAGGAAAATCCTACTAGGACAGCTGAACTTTATTTGGGGTGAATCAGAGTCTCTTTAATTGATGACAGGTGTCTACCCAAGAAGACTGTAATTAAATAAAAAGGTGCTTCAACAAAGTATTAGTTTAAGGGTGTGCACACTTATGCAACCAGCTTATTGTACGTTTTTTATTTTTTATATTTTTCCCCTAACAGATTTGTTTGTTTTTCAATTGAATTGTACAGGTTGTAGGTCACATTAAAGGTGGTAAAAGTTTTGAAATGAGTCATTGTGGTTTCATTTTTTATGTCACAAAAACTTGGCATTTTAACAGAGGTGTATAAACTTTTTATATCCAGTGTATACAAATCAAATTCACTGTCCTACCATTACACCACCATTTATCCATACTTATAAAACCAGTATATCAAGCCCCTCACCTCATCATTCTCCTACTGGTCTACCAAAAAATGGAATATTGTCATTATCAACATTCATATAATTTCTAACAAAATTACACAGCCACTTGCTTGGATATCACAGGATCCACCAGATATTCTTGCCATCACAAAAACCTGGTCTAAGCTTAGCATTAAAGATTTTGAACTAATCTAAGTTTATAATATTATCATTGTTAATAGAGCCAACAAAATGCAGGTGGGGTAGCATTAATCTATCCAAGTTTGTACAATCTCTTTTCCTATTCACACAATATTCCCAAATTCCAAAATGCCGAAATACTTCTATCCCTGGGAAGGTCAACAACAAAAAGTCCTACTTATTGTTACAGTTGATATCCCACCTGGAAACAATATACCAACCTTAGAAGAAATCCTCTTTTGGACAACTAATAACATGCCTTATGAAAGTATCATAATAAGAGATGTAAATATCGACCGGCAAAATCTTACATCAGATTATTCTTCGGCTAGTATAAACCTTTATGGTTACACACAAGTTTTCAAAACACTCATAACAACAAAAACAATAAAGGTCAATTCTCAAATGAATATTGGTCTTGACTCCAGTAAATGTACAACTTCTTGATATACAAACTTACTTAATGATCACCTCCCAGTCTATACCCATAGAAGTACCTTCTCCCAACTTAATACTCACCAACTTAAAAAATCCCAAAACCTTTCTAAATTCAGTAAAGACTGCTTAATCAAAGCCTTTAATTGGTCTGCCCTAAAAACTCTGCCACTCAGTAAGGCAGTCAATACTTTAACACCATATTCATAAATACTCTAAACAGCCATGCCCCACTCTGTATAAAAAGAGTGAAAAATAAATACTCCCCATCGTTCACTACCCAGATAAAAACTACCATGTCTAACAGAGGCAAAATTTGAAAAGAATGGCTCAGACATGAAACTCCCTATAACTTGCAACTCTATGGAGAATTTTGCAATCTGAGTAAAAAAAAAAACAAGTTAACCTAGATAAAAAATAATAATATAGACATTGACAACTTCAGCATAAAAATGGCTCCCCAAATTTCTGAACATCAATACATACCCTGTTACATTCGGGCTCAAATAAGGGGCATTTGTACTTAAACTCAAACATTGCTCTTGGCAGCTGACAACCTCCTACATGAATACCTAAATAAAGCTGCTGATGCCAGAGATACCCATTCTCTATCCATAACAACAGATTAATAGTTGAATCATCTATGCTGTTATTATGGGGAAAAAAACATGTATTATCCATCTTCATAAAGGTGGAATCTCCAGATTCTCACCTACTGCAATATTATCACCTCTCTCAAAAACTCTTTACAGGTGCATTCATAAACAACTCCATTATCTTCTACAAGAACGGTTCTTAACATCCACCCAACAAGGTTTCCCATTATTATTCAATGACTCTATAAACAAATACAGGGAAAGAGGCAAACTTGTTTCCTCCCTATTGCTTGACCTGTCTAAAGTCTTTAATGCAGTTTATTATCCTAAACTCATGTACAAAATGTTTCTACTTGGAATATCTTCTTCTTCATTGTAGTGGTTCAATAGCTATGTAACTGACAGGCTTTAATCTGTAAAATGGCAGAACACCCTCTCTCCTTTCCTGCACGTCTCCACTGGTGTACCCTGAGGCTCTGTTCTTGGTCCCCTCATCTTTAATACCTTTAGCAATGACCTCTATACCTCTTCAGGTCCAGCCTGTCTTATACAATATCCTGATGATGCCACACTTCTATGTGCATCTAATAACCTGTCAACAGTCCTCCATATTACTGAAGAAGCTTTTTCCTCAGTTGAAAAACAGCCTATAATGCCCAATGGGTCTATATTAAAATCCTGAGGTCTGACAATATCGAATATGATATTGTTGACATGAGAATACCGAAAGCGCACTACATCGAACGTTTAAACGGAAAATCTGTGTAGGGGGAGATTTCCGTTTACTTCAATGTAGTGTGTTCTCAGAGTTGATATATTTAAGTAGGGGGGTGTGGGGGATGCAGGGGGACACACTATTTAGTTTTTTTTTTTTAATTTAGTATTTTTTTTGTTTCGATGGTTTAAGACTTCGATCACTAAAGTTTGATCTTTTGTGATTCAAAGTTTTAAACCTTTGAGATTATAATATAGACACTGTCCAACTACTACTCATCCCTAAAAACAAAGTTATTGCTATTTTTCTCCAAATCACAGAGGATTGATAAAGCAAATTCAATAGTTTTTCACAAAGTAAAACTGAAATTGAAGATCTCCCATACAAAACTTCTTGGAGTGATTATAGATGATAAACATAAATTGGACCTGCATGTTCAAAATAACATAAAAAAGATGCACCAAACAACTAGAATGCACTACAGGCATAAAAACTTCCTTAGTAACACCACCAAATCCACTCTTGCCACAACCTACCATCTCCCATCTCTCTTATTTGGTGCAGTCATCCTAAGCAACCTCCAGGCTATAGTTGAAAATAAGCTGGCACGCTATAATAAGGTTGAACATTTACCACCATCAAAGAAAACCACATCCACCACTGTACTGTCCTTAAATCCTTGAACTGGCTCAAACTGTCTCACCACTTAGATTAAAAAAGGCTTATCTTAACATAAAATGTTATTCACAAAGCCGGTGACTGTAATGCTTTTAGTTCTATTCTCCATTCTTACCATGCAAACAGACCACTTCGATCTAATGAAAACTTCCCAACATAGATAAATCCCCAAAACTCCCTGGGCAGTCTCTACTCCTACTCAGTTCCTATAACTTGAATTCTATCTCTCTGCAAATTAGATCTAACTCTAACTTCTCCCACTTTAACCATATGCTAAAAGTCCACCTAAATAAGATTTGGCTCTGCCGCTGTACTATCCCATGCTGAATTAGGCTCATCCTCATTCCCCCAGCATACTTCTAACTAATTGCTTCTCTCTGAACATACCAAATACACCTCAAGTTTAACACCCCAATCAGGACTAACTTGTAGATCATACATGGAGGAGTCACATGGGCCTGTTTGGGGCCTACAGCAATGGAGTTCTAAAAAAACTTTTTACTGGGGGGGTTGTGTGGGTTGTAAACAGTTGGCAGAAAGAAATAAAAAGTCACTGTTTTGTTTTCATTTTAAACTGCCAAACCAGGTTGCAAATATTTTGATGTGTTACGTGGATCACTGAATAAACTTGTGTTTCATGTGGATCACTGAATAAACTTGTGTTTCATATAGCCTGGTATGTCCACTACTTCCTTGGACTTAACACTAGTGCTGTGTGCGTGCACTGTTGAACAAGAATTCACTTTATACCATTACTCACAATATCTGTAGCAAAGTGCATTACTCTTTTGGGCTATTAATTTCCTGTAGAACTGTTGCTATTTTCCCTGAGGCATCTTTACTGTTGGATTTTTTCCTTCTATTGTTTCATGACAAAATCATTGAAATGTTCATTGAGTCAAATATAGAGATGATCATTAGCTGGTACAGCTGCAGCAGCATTTGATTGCATTGGCTAATGCAGCTGCCATCCCCAAGAAGATGCCTACCATAAAAAAAAACTAACCAATAAGGATGATTTACAATCCTATCTGGTGGCTTTTCTGCAGTGTGCCACAACAGAGAACAGGTACTGAACAGACTGGGCAAAAGTCCTGTCATTCCAGGTGACCTGAGAGAAACTCAGAAACTATATATGGACTGGGAGGGATCTGATGATGGAATATGAAAAACTTAAAAATGAATATTTGGCTAGAACATTTGATAACTAGATGAAGAACAAGCAGGAACATTTGATAACTAGATGTTTAATTTTAACAAGACATTAAGAACACAGTGATGCAATAGTTTAAACATATTTCAAAGTTATAGTTAGAGCTTGACAACAACAATAATTTGAAAGTAGCAACCATACAGAACAAAAATATCACCACGATATCCAGGTGCCTCTGTAAAAATAGAAAAATCCAATTGCAAAAAATAAACAAAGGCAAGGCTCCAGGTTTTCTAGCAGTTTAATAAAAACAAACACAAGCGCTTTCACAATGATGCTTCTTCGGGTGTATGAATAGAGTCTAAGTAACACCATCCCTATACTATTTATATCCAGTCACATGATTAAGCACTCAAACACTTAAAGGTAAAAACTACATTAAAAACATTTAAACAGCATAAGCAACATAACATACATCACTTTCATCTACGTAATGGCCTTTTTCTAAGTATAGGTCTTAAGGGTACATGATTATTAAGACCATGCCCCACATCTGCTCTTAATCTCAAAATCCATTCTGCCTCCAGTTCTTCAGTTCTGCATCTAATGTCACCTTCCCTTGGATTCTCTAAACATCTCCCCAAAACCACAAATTTAAATAAATGTTGTTCTGTGATTTCATTAATGTGTTTTGCTAGTGCATTAAATGTACTTTTTTTCTTAATGTGATACAAATGCTCTCTCACCCTGTCCTTAAGCTGTATATCTGTATTGCCAGCATAAAATTTGTTGCACACTTGGCATCAGCAAGGTACACGACATGTGAGCTATCACACATTGCACTGACCCTGATGTTAAACAATTCCCCTGTGTCCGGATGTCTAAAAATCAAGAAATGTTTTGCCATGTACATACATGCATACCTGGCATTTCCCACAAGGTTTAGTCCCTAGACTATCTGTAGATGTTACAAAATCTTTTGAATTGCAATGCCTTCTCTTTAGACTTTTTTTATTCTTAAAAGAGAAGTGTGGTTTCATATCTATAAACCTGCTCATTTGCCTGTCAGTAGTTAACACACTGTGATGGATCCACACAGTCTACCTGTTTTTTTTTATGCCTCAAGCCATATACCACTGTGTATGTTTGATTATTGCTAGATCTGACATGCTGCTACCTCACTATATGCTGCTAATATTGTAACAATAAAATATGCTTAAGAGCAGGCCTTGCTCACTGATTACTGGTATAACTGAACTTTTGTTGACCTGTATCAGCTTAAAAGATGTTTACCAGAATATGGGGGATTCCAATGAGGAACTATATCACAAGTTTGTGAGCTAACTGTTCTTTAGAAAAGGGAAGTAAGGCATAAGACCAGACATTACGAGACTTGTTTACAACTTAGGAAATGATCTGTAATTTTCTAAAATATTCCATCAACTCATGATAAGCTTGTGATCTATATGTCATTAGTTGAACCTATTGACCTGATTGTTTGTTCAAGACTATAAAAGGCTCAAAGGCAAAAATGGAAATCATCATCATCCGGATTTGATCACAGCATCAGCCGGAACTGAGCATAGATTCATTTTGCCAGTGTCAGCCATGCCTTGACTGAACAGATAGCTGCACTGAATAGGATTGAAGTCTCCCTATCAGTGGCAAAGATGATTTTGTTTATGCATATGCTTGTAAGTACATGATTTATTAGTTTTTTCTGTTTATCTAGTGAGATTTTGTTTAATAAATTGTTAAGTTTGAGCCTTGGTGTCTTGTGTCATTTCTAATTCTGTATTAACCTCAGGCTTTAAAGTAACAGACTGGTTCAATTTGGCGCAGCGATCAGGGTCTGAGGTTTGCAGTGGAAATGTCACAACAACCAATGTTTTTTCCTTTAAAACATATAGGCATAGGCAAGAAGGATGTTGTGTCAGGTACCCCAAATAAGGTGGGTGTTGGTACTATAATGCCAGCATTGTTTGGGAAATGGGATCCTCTTGCTAAAGTATTAAGTCAAGTTTCATCCCCTACTTCCACAAAACCTCTGCAAGAAAGACCTAAGGCAGACCCTGAAAGTCTAGCTAAGGCCCTATCAGAGCTAAAATTGGATGATAAGGGCAAAAAGGTGAAGGAAGGTGTGGGAGCAGCCAGATGGCTGTTCTTTGAGGCAAATCAGGAATCAAATAGAGATGTAGAGAAACTAAAAGAAAAAGTCCTAGAGTTAGAAGTGCAATGTAAAGAACACATGCATACACACAGATTGGATAGAGATGCCTTGGAGAAGGCAGATATGACACTTACTAAAGTAGGAGAGGAAGCTGAACACTGGAAATTGAATTCAGTGACTGTAGCTACTCAAATAATTCAACAGCGTAGACAACAAAATGGGAGAAAACTACGCCGTCCACCCTCAAGGCCCCGAGTTCGTGCTTTGCTGTGTAAGGCAGAGTTTGACCCTGAGAAGTGGGAAGGTGATCTCCTTTCAACCGATGAGGGTGATAGTGATTTTAAAATAGTAAATTCCCCATCAGTGGAGGCACGTCCAGTTATTGAGAGAAAGGGGCAGTACACTGGGGGGGCTGACACCACAACAATGGGTTGAGGTGCGGAGTTATACCCAAGCTGAACTATTAAATGTAATACAAATCTATAAGCAAAAGCCGGGGAAAACTGTTTTAGCGTGGTTTCTTTGGATTTGGGACACAGGGGGAGAAACAGTGTCTCTAAATGCTAAAGAGATGCACCAATGTGCATGCTTGGTGTTCCACCCATGTTTAAAGCAAGTAGTAAACAATGTGAACCATGATGATCCCCAGGTAAATACACTGGTGGTGTGGTTAGCCTCAACTTTCCAAGATACTTGGCCTGATGCTACAGCAGTAGCTGATGAACATAAGCCTTGGAAAACTATAGCTGAGGCAATACAGCAGTTAAGAGAAATGGCTATGCTGGCTGCCATTTATTCATTGGAATCAAGGAATGGGGCATTAGTGCTTCTGAAAGGACCAGATGCACAAATAATGACTAGCAATATGAGAAGTAAATTGATCAGAAATGCACCACAGTGGTGGAAAGGGCAGCTGATGGCTGCCCTGGCAGGCTGTGTAGGTCAGCAAATATGGGATGTAATAGTCACTCTAAATTAAATGGCAGAATTAGTGGAAGAAAAAGAACAGAGAAGAGCTAGAAAAGCAAATGCAGAGAAACCAAAAGATAAATCTGGTGAAAAAGTCACAAGAAAGCAAATGTTTCTGGATCTTGTAAGGTGGGAGGTAGAAGTTGCAAAAATAGATGGGATAGCTACCGAGGAATTATATAAAAAATGGAAACAAAAACAAAAAGAGAAAGGCTCAAGCTCTAGAGGCAAAACGCAAACCCCTACAAAGTCCAACCAGAAGTACCACTGAAGGGAAGGTAGGGTGAAATTAATTAAATCCTGACATCCCTACTGATGAAGAGCTCGCACAGTGGAAAAAGGGAGAATTCAGTGATGAGAGAGATTGGGGAGAAAAGGAATGGAGAACCCCAGTTGAAAAAATGGAGACAAATTGACTAGTAGGTGGGTCCCCAGTAGCTAGGGGTACGGTAAGTGCAATTACACCTGGGGACCAACGCCCTTACGCACCTCTTACCATTTTTTGGAGGGGAGGGCCACAACATGTAATGGCTCGGGTAGACACAGGATCAGAAATAACCATTTTTGCAGGCAACCCCCGTAAATTCCATGGGCAATATGTAGAGATTGATGGTTATGGGGGGGCAAAAACACTAGGTACCAGAACTAAGGTTAAGATAGCTTTCGGGGATGGTGTTCCTATTTTCATTGAAGCAGTAATAGCTTCAGTACCTGAACACATTTTAGAAATAGATATGTTAAAAGGTAAAACTTTGGAAACCACTGTAGGGCCATTTAGGTTTGGAGGGCGGCATTGGTCGGTCAACGCAGTCAAGGCTGTAGTCCAAGGCAATGCCAAGTGGAAACCATTTTATAGTCCCACACCTAAAACAATAGTAAACATCAAACAGTGATTAAAATGATTGAAGATAAAGGTACCATTGTAAAAATTGCAAATAAAATATAGGATATAACTGTTTCACACTGGTATGATATTTTCATGTGGTCATCTAAAGCTTCAGTATGGTTTAATTTGTTGTTGCATCCCTTACTATTGATCACAATGGTTTCAGTGTTATTTTGCTTAGTGTCATGTTGCATTTACTGTAAAGTAATGAAAAATACAAATTGATGTCAGTTTTAACTCTCATAAGGGATACACAGCATACATTGCTCGATGCAAGGAGTGGTCTGTGATGGATCCACACAGTCTACCTGTTTTTTGTTATGTCTCGAGTCACATACCACTGTGTCTGTTTGATTATTGCTAGATCTGACATGCTGCTACCTCACTATATGCTGCTAATATTGTAACAATAAAATATGCTTAAGAGCAGGCCTTGCTCACTGATTACTGGTATAACTGAACTTTTGTTGACCTGTATCAGCTTAAAAGATGTTTACCAGAATATGGGGGATTCCAGTGAGGAACTATATCACAAGTTTGTGAGCTAACTGTTCTTTAGAAAACGGAAGTAAGGCATAAGACCAGACATTACGAGACTTGTTTACAACTTAGGAAATGATCTGTAATTTTCTAAAATATTCCATCAACTCATGATAAGCTTGTGATCTATATGTCATTAGTTGAACCTATTGACCTGATTGTTTGTTCAAGACCATAAAAAGCTCAAAGGCTAAAATGGAAATCATCATCATCCGGATTTGATCACAGCATCAGCCTGAACTGAGCATAGAGCCATTTTGCCAGTGTCGGCCCTGCCTTGACTGAACAGATAGCTGCACTGAATAGGATTGAAGTCTCCCTATCAGTGGCAAAGATGATTTTGTTTATGCATATGATTGTACGTACATGATTTATTAGTTTTTTCTGTTTATCTAGTGAGTTTTTGTTTAATAAATTGTTAAATTTGAGCCTTGGTGTCTTGTGTCATTTCTAATTCTGTATTAACCTCAGACTTTAAAGTAACGGACTGGTTCACACGCTCCAGTGTTTATTAATGATTTCCATATATTGTCTTATATTCCTAGAATAACTAAGACATACATTAAGTTTATTGGAAGAGTGTCTATTTCTTATGGCAGGTGTAGAGTTCTCAGCTACATCTGAAAAATAGGGCTTGGCTGTCATTTGTCTCAGCCTTACTGTTTTCATCCTATACTTCTGTAAAATATCATGATTATAACCCCTGTCCATAAGTTTGACTGCTGTCTTATCTGCCTGCTGTAAAAAATCATTTTCATTAACATTCAATCTAGATGCTCTGTAAAACTGATTTTGTATCACATTTCTAAATATAATTTTGGATGCATGCTTTCACTACTCAGTAAATTGTTAGCATGACATTCTTTCCTCCATAACTTAATACTTAATTCATTTTCTCCTATAAAATAGTAACATCCAAAAAATTCAATTCACTGGCCGACCAGTTTAATGTGAATTTAAGAAACTGTGTAGTTTGGTTTATAAATTCAACAAAGGCCATTAGTGTTTCTACTGTCCCATCACATAAAATAAAGAGGTTATCCACGAACCTCCAAAAAAATAAGATGTTATTCTGAAAAGGACTTTTAAGTAAACTTTCAGCTTCCCATTCGGCCAAAACAGCGTTGGCATAACTGTTGGCACATGATGTTCCCATCGCAATGCCATTGCGCTGCCAGTAGATGTTGTTCCTAAACATAAATATATTGTTTTCCAGGACTAACTTTAAAAATACCTGCATTTGTTGTAACTTCAATGGCATAAAACTCGTGCTTTTCTCCATCATTCTACTGACACTACTGATACCCGCCTCATTCGGTATTACTGTGAACAGTGACACTACATCTAATGTAACCAGAATACAATTTCCAGGTATATTTGCCTTCTTTAAAAAAATCATATAGATCCCTAACAAAGTGTTCTGTATCTTTCAGTATGTATTCAGACTCACTGATCAGTAGACGAAGATGCTTCTCTAAATAGATGGATACTGTTTAAGTGCACCAGTTTCGTCTGGCCACAATTGGCCTCATGGGAGGATTATCCAAGCTTTTATGTACTTTGGGTGACCCCTGTACTATGGGGATGGTAGGATTGGGCATTAAAAAGTACCTGTATAAGTTTCCATCAATAATACCATTTCATGCAAGGTCACTCAAGTTATTGTGTACCTTCTCTATAATAATCTTTGCCTGTATGGGTGTAATAACCCAATAAAAACTTTGATCTTTTAACATGTCAAACATAGCACTGTCGTAAGCTAGTCTGTCCATTACAACAATCTAACCCCCTTTATCGGCTGGTCTTATCATAATGTTAGAATTATTTTGCAGTTGAGTCATAGCTTCAAATTCATGTTTACTCAAGTTATATTGCTTATTTTTCTGTCCTCTGTCATTCTGTGAATAGTAAAATTTATATACATCATCAATGCAAAGTTGTTCAAATGCATTCACCAAAGAATTTTGTTTAGGTACATATAAACTAGGTTTTCTGAACATAAAATTAGCATCATCATTATTCCCTTCAAACATAGTCGTTAGCATAAGATTTCGTGTGAACAGCTTAATATAGGAATATCAAACACAATTTCAGTTATATATATTATTATAGTGTCCGCTGTGGGAATAAACAAAAGGCCTTTTTTCAAGACATTGAGCTTTTCCTGTGATAATATGTGTGTTGACAAATTAACTGATTATTTTTGTTCATAAAGGCTTTCTTTATTGTATAGGGACTCACCAACCCTTCCTCGTGTTTTCTTTTCGTTCTGGTATTGCTCCGTCCTCTCTGAGTCCCGCTGTACTGGCCTCTTCCTCCCCTGCTCACTGACCTCTCTCTGGTCGGCAGTGGGAAATTCAATGAAGGTGGACCTAAGATCTGTAAAAAAGAAGAAGAGGAACATGACCGATTTCTGTCTCCACTAATTTCAGAAACTGTTCCATTCAGCTCACGATGCACTTCTGCAGTCGTAGAACCTTGTGGGAAATGCCAGGTATGTATGTACATGGCAAAACATTTCTTGATTTTTAGACATCCAGACACAGGGGAATTGTTTAACATCAGGGTTAGTGCAAGGTGTGATAGCTCACATGTCATGTACCTTGCTGTATGCCAAGTGTGTAACAAATTTTATGTTGGCAAAACAGATAGACAGCTTAAGGACAGGGTGAGAGAGCATTTGTATCACATTAAGAAAAAAAGTACATTTAATGCACTAGCAAAACACGTTAATGAAACCACAGAACAACATTTGTTTAAAAAGGGGAGGTGACATTGGATGCAGAACTAAGAACTGGAGGCAGAGTGGATTTTGAGATTAAGAGGAGATGTGTGGTATGGTCTTAATGATCATGTACCCTTAAGACCTATACTTAGAAAAAGGCCATTACATAGATGAAAGTGATGTATGTTATGTTGCTTTTGCTGTTTAAATGTTTTTAATGTAGTTTTTACCTTTAAGTATTTGAGTGCTTAATCATGTGACTGGATTTAAATAGTATAAGAATGGTGTTACTTAGACTCTATTCATACACCTGAAGAAGCATCATTGTGAAAGCGCTTGTGTTAGTTTTTATTAAACTGCTAGAAAACCTGGAGCCTTGCCCTTGTTTATTTTTCGCAATTGGAGTCTTCTATTTTTACAGAGGCACCTGGATATCATGGGAATACTTTTGTTCTGTATGGTTGCTGCTTTTTGCCCTGGATACCAGGATTATGGCAACAGGGGTTGAGAATATTTTGCCTGAGGTGGAATCTATCCACACTACTACATGGACTGGGCCAAATGCTGATGAATTTCTTGCCAAGGTGAGCGAAAGTATAAATCCTTTATACAATAGCACCCTTGAAGAAGATGGAAATGATGTTCAGAATGTGGACTTTTTGGCTCTAAGAAGTGACCTTTTATTACTGGAGAAGGACTTATTTAAGTTGAAAAGAACACAATATGAGAAGTTTCATCTTGAGATTTGTATAAAAGAAGAAATAGTGCCTCATGGCTTAAGAGTATTAAAAATGCCTGCCCAAAATAATTGTGATTCTACTCTCCTTAGCGAATGGAAAAAAATTAAACCTTAATACTGGCATGTTCTATATGAAATTACAGTGGAGAGGGAAATAATACAAACATTAGATAATATCAATATCACATACACCCAATTACATGAGCGATATGGTGCAGAGTTACTGGGTAAACATTTGAAGAAAACAATTGAAAATTCATCTGTTTATTCCAGGAAGCTACTACAAATTAAACTTAAGAAGTTAAAAAGAGATTGTGGGGATTTTTTACACGGCAATGTCTTCACGTGGCCCCGATACTCTCATGGTGAAATGGAGAATGTTTTGTATACAGAAAGTGTAAATCTAGAAGCTCCCAACAATAAAGAGACTGCTAAGACCAATTTGTCCAATCAGGGGGCAAATACGTTGCAGGAAATGGCTATGAACCAATCTCATGTGAGTAAAACTATTGACGTTACTTCGGTTACGCTTGTAACAACTGAACAATTGGGCGCGAGAAGGAAAACATTCACTATGACTGCAGAAGTGCATCATGAGCTGAATGGAACAGTTCCTGAAATTAGTGGAGACAGAAATTGGTCATGTTTTTCTTCTTCTTTTTTACAGACCTTAGGTCCACATGCATTGAATTTCCCGCTACCAACCAGAGAGAGGTCAGTGAGCAGGGGAGGCAGAGGCCAGTACAGCGAGACTCTGAGAGGACGGAGCAATACCAGAACAAAAAGAAAACACAAGGAAGGGTTGGTAAGTCCCTATAAAATAAAGAAAACCTTTATGAACAAAAAGAATTAGTAGCTAATTTGTCTACACACACATTATCACAGGAAGAGCTCAATGTCTTGAAAAAAGGCCTTTCGTTTATTCCCACAGCGGACACTAATATAACTGAAATTGTGTTTGATATTAAACTGTTCACATGAAATCTTATGCTAACGACTATGTTTGAAGGGAATAATGATGATGCTAATTTTATGTTCAGAAATCTAGTTTATATGTACCTAAACAAAATTCTTTGGTGAATGCATTTGAACAACTTTGCATTGATGACAAATATAAATTATACTATTCACAGAATGACAGAGGACAGAAAAATAAGCAATATAACTTGAGTAAACATGAATTTGAAGCTATGACTAAACTGCAAAATAATTCTAACATTATGATAAGACCAGCCGATAAAGGGGGTTAGATTGTTGTAATGGACAGACTAGCTTACGACAGTGCTATGTTTGACATGTTAAAAGATCAAAGTTTTTATTGGGTTATTACACCCATACAGGTGAAGATTATGATAGAGAAGGTACACAATAACTTGAATGACCTTGTACAAAATGGTATTATTGATGAGAACTTATATAGGTACTTTTTAATGCCCAATCCTACCATCCCCATAATACAGGGGTCACCCAAAGTACATAAAAGCTTGGATAATCCTCCCATGAGGCCAACTGTGGCCAGACGAAACTGGTGAACTGAACCAGTATCCATCTATTTAGAGAAGCATCTTCGTCTACTGATCAGTGAGTCTGAATACATACTGAAAGATACAGAACACTTTGTTAGGGATCTATATGATTTTTTTAAAGAAGGCAAAGGTACCTGGAAATTGTATTCTGGTTACATTAGATGTAGTGTCTCTGTTCACAGTAATACCGAATGAGGCGGGTATCAGTAGTGTCAGTAGAATGATGGAGAAAAGCACGAGATTTATGCCATTGAAATTACAACAAATGCAGGTATTTTTAAAGTTAGTCCTGGAAAACAATATATTTATGTTTAGGAACAACATCTACTGGCAGCACAATGGCTTTGGGATGGGAAGATCGTGCACCAACAGTTATGCCAATGCTGTTTTGGCCGAATGGGAGGTTGAAAGTTTAGTTAAAGGTCCTTTTCAGAATAACATCTTATTTTTTTGGAGGTTCATGGATAACCTCTTTATTTTATGGGATGGGACAGTAGAAACACCAATAGTCTTTGTTGAATTTATAAACCAAACTACACAGTTTCTTAAATTCACATTAAACTGGTCAGCCAGTGAAGTGAAATTTTTGGATGTTACTATTTTTAAAGGAGAAAACAATGAATTAAGTATTACGTTATACAGGAAAGAATGTCATGCTAACAATTTATTGAGTAGTGAAAGCATGCATCCAAAATTATATTTAGAAATGTGATATAAAATCAATTTTACAGAGCATCTAGACTGAATGTTAATGAAAATTATTTTTTACAACAGGCAAATAAGACAGCATTCGAACTTATGGACAGGGGCTCTGATCATGATATTATATGGAAGAATTGGATGGAAATAGTAAGGCTGAGACAAACGAGAGCCAAGCCCTATTTTTCAGACGTAGCTGAGAACTCTACACCTGCCATAAGAAATAGACACTCTTCCAATAAACAATGTATGCCTTAGTTATTCTAGGAATATAAGACAATATATGGAAATCATTAATAAACATTGGAGCGTGTTAACTACTGATAGGCAAATGTGCAGGTTTATAGATATGAAACCACAATTCTCTTTTAAGAATAAAAAAAGTCTAAAGAAAAGGCTTGGCAATCCAAGAGATTTTGTAATATCTTTAGATAGTGTAGGGACTAAACCTTGTGGAAAATGCCAGGTATGTATGTACATGGCAAAAGATTTCTTGATTTTTAGACATTCGGACAAAGGGGAATTGTTTAACATCAGGGTCAGTGCAAGGTGTGATAGCTCACATGTCATATACCTTGCTGTATGCAAAGTGTGTAACACATTTTATGTTGGCAAAACAGATAAGACAGCTTAAGGACAGGGTGAGAGAGCATTTGTATCACATTAAGAAAAAAAGTACATCTAATGCACTAGCAAAACACGTTAATGAAACCACAGAACAACATTTATTTAAATTTGTGATTTTGGGGAGATGTTTAACTAACCCAAGGGTAGGTGACATTAGATGCAGAACTGAAGAACTGGAGGCAGAGTGTAATGTGAGCTTAAGAGCAGATGTGGGGAATGGTCTTAATGATCATGTACCCTTAAGATCTATACTTAGAAAAAGGCCATTACGTAGATGAAAGTGATGTATGTTATGTTGCTTATGCTGTTTAAATGTTTTTAATGTAGTTTTTACCTTTAAGTGTTTGAGTGCTTAATCATGTGACTGGATATAAATAGTATAGGGATGGTGTTACTTAGACTCTATTCATACACCCGAAGAAGCATCATTGTGAAAGCGCTTGTGTTCATTTTTATTAAACTGCTAGAAAACCTGGAGCCTTGCCTTTGTCTATTTTTTGCAAATAATTTGAAAGTGTTAACAATTTTAGCAGTAGACAGGTTTAAAAGATCTCTACCTCATAATACCAGAAATGAGTATCGTAAAGTTATACCAATAGTCTGACAAACTAGTAAAGTCAGCAGAATGCTCAGTAAATGACATGTTTAAAACTAACTTGTCTGTTTCTAAATATATCACTTCAGAAAATTACACAATCTAATGTATAAAAAACAGCAACTTAAAGCTTAGTTCATTTCAAATGTGGAGGCAGGGGTCACACTGTTAAGTCTGATGTTACTAATTAATGAAGAGAATGTCAGTAGCGGAAATATGAAAACTGAAATGCCAGTTAAGTTGTTCCTGTGGAATGTGACAAGACTACAGTTAGAATAACTGAGTCAGCATTATGTCAATATGTTCTAAGTAAGCTGGTGAAGTGTACTGTATTTCTATGAAGAAGGAAATTGCAAGCACTAATAGATTATGGAAGCATGATTACTGTTGTCAAGAGTCCTGTAGTATGTAAGAATAAGTTAAGTAACAAACAAAAAAGTGGCAGTATTATCAGAGCTGACTATAGGTGAACTGGTATTATTGGTAAAGGGCTTCATTGTACCCTCCCCCTACTGCCCACTGCTCCACACCCCCCAACACACACACACGCACACACACACACACACACACACACACACACACACACACACACACACACACACACACACACATCTAGCTTGTGTCTCCCTGATTCCCCCAGTGTTGACATTTCCATAACACCAAAATTACATTTTTTCCCTAGCTTTTGTCACATTTTTTGTCTTACTTTTCAGTTTTTCCTAGATCCGTCAAGACTGCAGTTTAATAACTGTGGAAGGATAACTGAACTAAGCCAGGAGTCTGGGATTGCTCGAACCCCATAAACCATGGGTTTCTGGATGCTCTGAGGTACATTTCTGAGTTTTTTAAAACACTGTTTTCATCCACTGATGACCTGAATAAAAATCATGGCTAAAGACAGAGGCTCCATCTTATTCTTCAACTTTACTTTGCCTGTATCCTGTCAACACAGTGTAACTGGATAACAGTACACTGTAATAACCATGCAATACATAAATCAGTCAAGACATGGATCTGGGGATCAGTAATACCCCAGAAGTCATGTGGTTAAAAATGCTCTGAGGTGCATTTTAGACCTATTTACTAACCTTTTGATCCAATGATGGCCTGAAACCAAATTAATGAATAAATTAGTAAATTTAGTTGTATTTGTTCTTTCAAGGAAGAAATAAGTTATATCTGATAAAATAGCAGTTCCCAATAAACTGAGAAGACAGATGTGTGGGACAATGCCTAAACCATATTTGGGAGTAGCACCTGCCTCACTGCAGTCTTGCAAAAAGATAGTTCTGTTCTGGGTATCTAGCTGGCATTGCTTAGGCATTAATGCACAAAAGACTACAATCAGTGGCTGATGTCATGCATACATACTCTCTCTCTCTCTCTCTCTCTATATATATATATATATATATATATATATATATATATATATATATATATATTCATATATTCACACTACCCCAAAAGACAACCATCATCTGTGCATGTATGTGTACCACTCTGATATCAAAGTGGAACAAAACTGAAAGAACAAATGAAACACTGAAACACAGTAACATATTTCAACCTGCTGCTTTCCAATATATTTAAACAGCATGTCTTTTTACCCTATCACCAAATAATAACCACCTGTATATGCATTTGACATTTGATTTTGAAGAAATTGAAAAATAATGATCAGTGTAATTATTCCAAGTTGCTGCTCCTAAACAGTATACTGCCCCTAGATAAGCTATAGTGAATTTGGTACATACCCCTGAAGTTTATGAAGGAAGCTAAAGAAATGATGATCACACTCTCAGCAGACCAACACAGGCTATATCAACCTTCTGTCCACACATCAGAGGTTTAATTGTAAGAACAATTAAAGAAGACCACACATCACCAACCACATAAAAGCTACACTGACTTTCTGTGCACATCTCTGAGCAGGGGAGTTTAGACTAGGTGAGGTTGGGGCAGATGTCACCACTAAGTCTGTGTCTGAATCCACTTAGACAGACTGGGTTGGGGTGTCAACAAGGTCCCCAGAAGCACTGGGTGTCTGGCTTTTCTGTAATGCATTTTATGCCTTATTTTTGATGGATAGTACTTTGCTAACATTTTTACTGATTATGTGTGTTTCTGACAATATTCTGTTTCTGACAATATTGTGTTTGGTGATGCTATTTCATAAGCACACACAAACACATACACACACACACACACTGATACTGACCCTGAAAGCCAGGTCTACTACATAAATCCATCTGTATTGATGATGGTCCTCACAAGAAAGGTCTGTCACAAGATGCACGTTTGTTTTATACATGCAAACATATGCTGACACTGTCACCGATAAACCACATCTGTCGTATGAGGCTCAAACATACACACACACACACACACACACACACACACACACACACACACACACACACACACACACACACTGCATGCTTACTACAGACAAAATGAAGAAATGCTAATTCAACTAAATTATGTCTTGGAGTGTTGAAAGAAAATCAGAACACATGAATAAACTCAGACATACACATGGAGAGCAGGCAGACATCATACAGAAGAAGCCACAGCCAGAAACGTAACCACATGTGTGTGCAGTGAGATACCAACATTACTCTCTGCACAACTGTTTAGTTACACACACATGACACTTTTGCCAGATAACTAGCGACAGACATTTATAGTATGCAGTGTTGACCCTTCTGATGGAAAGAAAAAGAGAAAGAATTATGGCCAGCTTGTTACTCAACTCATTAAAACCTATGTGGTGTGGAATGTTGCACCTCTTACAGCCTACACACATCCTTGCATTCCAGAGCATTTTAGGAAAAAATCAACATAAACAGCATAAGATAATCAAGGCTTTTCTTCTGTGGGGCATCCTACATTAGCAATCTTAGTGTCATTTTATTAATAAATCCTTGGTTCTTCTGATCCTGCGTATTAGAAACTGGTGAATCACATTGTTAAAAAGGTCAGACCCAAGAAAGTTCTGCATGCCATAAGGAGCTATGAGTGTTAACTGGAAGCATACAAAAGGTGCTATAAGCTTGAATAAGTTATGTATAATCCAATTCCCCCAACACAAGCAAACATAAGATACAGCAATACTAGTTTTATACTGATTTCAAGAAATAAAATGTATTGTTTGACACTACCCCTGCCATGCCAAATAAGTGAATGCTGTTTGACAGTGATCAAACAACAAAAGGGGTGAGTCATTTGTACCCTCAGATAGCCTTCATACCCATCAGTTAAAACCACCTTAATGTATGTATTTCAGATGTCTAATTGTGGTAAAAAAATGATATTTATTTACCATTTGATTACTGTGAAAATATGAATGGGCCTAATATCCCTTTTCAGCAAAGGCCCAGGGAGAAAAGCCCACAAAATACAAACTAAAACAGCAATAATATACAAAAACAAACTAATTATAACATTTAATACAGTAGGAAATACAATCAATAGTATAAATGGAACAGAGGTTAATAATATGTATAAACTTAGTGAGGAGGCATGAGCATTTGTAAAATGTCTTTGAACAGAATTAAATAACTGGATTACGGTGAGCCATACATCGGATATGACACAGTACCTTATATTACAAAAGCATAAGAGTACAGTTTAATCATATTTATAACAAAACATCTTGTCTAAAACTGGAAAAATGGATGTTAGGTGATATGTTATAGATGTAATATATATTTGTTTGGATCCATATCAGATGACCAAGTTTTCAGAAACTCGAAATCCATATGGTCGAGGCCATACAATCAAGTTTCTGAATACTTGAACATCAAAAAAAAATCCACAAAAACCTACTTTTTTTTACGTTTTTGCAAGGGGGCAAGACCCATGCACCCCCACACCCCCTGCAAATTATATATACCAACTCTGAGATCACACTACAGTGGGGAAAAGGGTAAATTTCCCAGTCCTCACTGTACAGCGATCTCCATTCAAAAGCTTCAAGTTTTCAACAACTCGATCATATGGTCTCGACCATATGGATTTCATGTTTCTAAAAACTCGATCATCTGATAGTGATCGATCTGTTTACATACTATTTACAGAATATGCAAATGGCTGTGTATTGCCATGGGTTATGTATGATTATATAGCTGATTTCTTAGAGTATGGAGCTGTTAACTTGAAAGGTTGCAGTCATCCACAACTACTACAAGAACAGATCCAGTGTTTAGCCTACTACTGCTTCAGGACATATTTTGTAAGAAGGAAAGCTAATGCTATTTGCCAGCCTTATAATAGGAAGGATAGAATTCCGTAGTTTGGTAACATAGGTTGAATATAGAGCATTGCCTGCAGAATTGTGAGACTTTTGTATGTTCAGACATTTATCTTGAGAGTATAGGTGCCTGCATGAATTGTTAAAAGATATCTGTGAGGGTGTACAAGTTTCTGCTTTGTGTATATATTATGAGCTGTGTACATGTGAGATAGTGCCATAGATCCAGCCACTTAAACTGTTTTAATGCTGTATAATGATGGAATTTATAAGATTAATTAACAGAAAATTTAGTGATTTCATTATAACATTTCTCAAGTTTGGATTTGAGTGTGACTTGTACATTTGTCAAAAGAGAGCTATATTGTTGTTTTGTTTTTTTCCTTGATTCAGTAGAAAATTTTGGCTCACTACAGGGTTTCAAGTTTCTGGTGAGTTTTTCTTTGATGGACTGTTGTATATTTAGGTCAGATTTTAGGTTGTCATCTGTGATGACTGTCGCTCGTCTGATCAGGATAAAACAGACAAGCGGTTGTGGGTTCAGTTCAAGCAGCTTTATTACACATAAACACATCAGGAATGAGGCTTTGTAACTTAAACTTAAATAAACTTATAAACAGACTACCACACTCATACATGTTAACACTCTGACTGTTCTCTCAAAATGGCACTGCTGCCTGCACGTGCTCAGTATTTATATGCATGTGTTACATCTGGAAATGCTTCTTAAAGGTACATACACACCCTCTGTTCTACATCCTCCCTCTTTGAGAAATAGATCATACACTTCTTCTTCTTCTTCTTCTTTCAGCTTTTCCCAGTTAGGGGTCACCACAGCGGATCACCTGTCTGCTCATGATTGGCAGTGGAGTTTTACAGCCCAGCACCCAACCTTCCACAGAAGGCACACACACACACACACGCACTCGCACCTAGGGCCAATTTACAGTGTCCAGTCCACCTGCAGCATGTCTTTGGGATGTGGGAGGAAACCGGAGCGCCCGGAGGAAACCCACGCGACCACAGGGAGGACATGCAGACTCTGCACAGAAGGCATCCCAGCCGAGGATCGAACCAGAGAACCTCTTGCTGTGAGGTGACAATGCTAACCACTGCACCACTGTGGCCGCCCAGAAATAGATTATACACTAAATAACAGTATTCAATGACATGCAATTTACAGAAATTATCTTTTGACATACAATTATACAGAACTAATTCTTTCACATGCAATCATACAAAATTAGACACATATAAAACAATCATGTCCAGGTTGCTGTGTATTTTACACTAGGTTTAGAAATATGACCTGATCATGTAACATAAAAGTCAGAACTGATCTAGCAATGAGTAATGTCTTCAAGGAATGTTCAACTTTGGAGGCAACTGGGACATCATCAGGAACAGGAATGGATATTGAGACATGTTCTTCGATATGAACATTGTCAAGGTTGCTCTGAAATTTAGAGTCTGTATCTCAGGTACGATGCTGCAATATCATTTCTGATACAGGAAGAAGATGCCTACGGTTTCTCCTGTATTCTATACCCTCAGATTACACTAAGTAGGATCTCGACTCGGTACATTTACCTCTCACTTGACCAATTCGATCAAAGCCTTTTCAATGTTTGCATCCACACTGTCTCTCCTTCTTTTAACGGGTGAAGAAATCTGCTCATTTTATCATAGCTGGACTTCTGAGAAGAACGTTTCTTAAAAAGTTGGGCTTTGATTGCTCTGTTGTTTTTAGCATTAGGCACCAACAAACTAAAACTGATAGGCAATGTTGTTCTGATTTGCCTAGATAGAAGTCTCTAAGCAGGCGAGCCAAGTAGGTTGTTGTGGGATATATATGAGATTAAGTAAATTCAAGACGATATCAGTATTATCACACTTTGACCTCTCTAGTAATTGTTTTGCACTCTGTACTGCATGTTCAGCAAGGCCGTTTGACTGGGGGTATTCAGGACTACTAGTAACATGAATAAAGTCCCACTCTTTAGCAAATCCCTGAAACAATTGTCTGGTAAACTGAGAACCACTGTCAGAAATAACTTTGTGTGGACTACCAGGGACTGAGCAATGACATTTTATCTTAGTATTAACAGCACTGGATGTTAGGTTAGTTAGCAAATCTGTCTCAAATCAGTTTGAATAAGAGTCTACCAACACTAAGTAATGCTGATTGTTCTACTCAAATATGTCAGTGGCTACTGTTGACCAAGATAGTGGCTATTTTTGCATATGCAACTTAGTACTGTCACATACTGAACAAGAAGAAAGCATTCTATCAATGTATTTTGATAGAGAAGGCCAAAATACTAGTCCTCTAGCCCTTCTTTTGGTAGAATCAGAACCCGGGTGGCCACAATGCAAAATCTGAATGTATTCACATTGTAAGGAAGTAGGAACAATAACTTTTGGACCTTTGAAAATGATATAATTTTCCATCAGCATCTTATCTCTGTATGAAAAGTTAGGTTGCACTTCTGGCAGTACACATGATTGCTTTGATAGCTATCCTACATTGCTAAAGTGGTTGAGCTTTTCCAAAACTGGATCAGTCTTTGTATGATCTTTTAGCTCATCAAGTCTTGTGGTAGAAAAATTACACACTTCCATGACATTAAAGTCAAAATTCTCTGCATCAAGCTGTTCCGTGGTATTTCTCTGTGATCTGGATAAGGTATCAGCCAGATAAAAAAGTTTGCCTTTTGTATAGACCATCTTTAAATTATACTGTTGTAATCTGAGCATCATTCTTTGTAGTCTTGCTGGAGCTAAATGCATAGGCTTCTTTAAAATAGTGACTAGAGGTTGATGGTCAGTTTCTATCTAGATAGCTCAGCCATACATACAATCATGGAACGTCAAACATGCGAACACAATTGCCAAAAGTTCCTTCTCAATTTGAACATATTGCACCAAAGTCTGGGTAAGAGTTCTAGACGCATAGGCAACAGGTCTGCCTCTTGAAGAATAACTGCACCAGGACCGAACTTTGAAGCATCACAGGAAAGAAATACTGGTTTGTGGACATCATAGTATCTCATTTTTGCATGTCAGCTCTCTTAAAGGCACTGATAACTCACTAAAGTCAGGGATAAATTTGCCTAAATAGTTAACCATACCAAGAAAATACTGTAGGGATTGGACATTGTCTGGAGCTGGCATCTCAAGAATGGCTGCTTGTTTAGAAGGCACACCGAATAAAAACCAATACAGGTTCAAACTAAAAATTGAATGAATTCCGAACCACTGTGTATGGTGAAAAAAAGCACAAGCACTGAATCACGAAGAATTTATTCCAAACAACCTCTCAGACTAAGCGCTTTTCACCAGTACAACTGGCTTCTTCAGAGTCATGCAGAACATGTTTGTTTAGAAGGGTCTGGTCATAGGATTGCACTGGTAAATAAATGATCTACATAAGTAATTTCTGGTAGTCTGAATTTACATTTCAGAGGATTGACATTTAGATTCACTTGACGCGCTCTGTCCAGAAATTTCCTGAGGCTTCTATCATGCTCTGCTTTACCATCATCTCTAACCAGAAAATCAACAACTATAAATTATACACAGGTACCTGGAAAAAGATTGCTCAATTGCACACTGAAAGACTTCACTGGCAGAATTTATTCCAAAATAATCGCTTTTATCTCCACTTTCAAACCACCTTTTGACTCCCTGTTCTATAGCCTCCACTCCCCTTAACCTCCTGCATTTCCTTGTGTTTTTTTTCTTCTGCAGCTCTTTGTCTTATTATCCCCACTTCTAATTTACAGCCTTTACACTTCCCCAGATCAGATATATTCAGTTTGGGCAGTGCTCCACTTACTTACCTAACTTCTCAGCTCCTTTTTATCCTTCTTAGAGAACTTTTACTGATTGCTTTTTTTTCATCTTTTCTGCAGGTCGTGGCCTGGTGTAGCCAATTCTTACCAAATAAGACAGGACAAAAAGACTTGCTTCCAAACATGCCAACTAAAATACCAAAACAACCCACAAAGATTCTGGCAATCAATCAATCTCCTCCTAAACCCAGGAGAACTGACCACACAACCCCCAACAACTAACTGCACTACTGACTGTATAACTACACAATTCAGTACCACTATATCACCTCCATCACCTCATTACTAAACAACAATGTCAATTCCACACTTTCCTTACCACCTCCCCCTACTGACTCCAATGATCCTCCTTTCTCTCTTAAAACAGTCCAAACTAATTATATACAAAACCTCCTAACTAAAATAAAACTGTGTACTCCTGCTGCAGATCAGTTACCTGGTAAATTTCTTAAACTTGCTGCTAAATCTATCTCTTATACTATATCTATTCTTATTAACCACTCCATCGCTGGACAGTATGTCCCCTGTTTTGGAAAATATCTAATGCCATACCTCTGCACAAAGGAGACCCTCCACTGAACTTTCTAACTATAGGTCCATAGCTATACTGTCTCCTCTTGCCAAAATCTAAGAAAAATGCCTACATAAACAGACATTAAACCACCTCCTAACACATAACCTCCTATCTTCTACTCAGCATGGCCTCCAGCCCAAACATAGCACTAACACCACACTATTCAGTTTCACCAATACTATAAATCACCTCAAAACAATAACTACCTTGTCTCTGCCAACTTCCTTGATATGTCAAAACCCTTTAACACTGTATCCCATCAAATACTCCTAAAGAAACTTGCCTCTCTCAATTTCAGCTCCAATACCCTACAATGGTTCCACAGCTACCTCTCCAGCTGTAAACAAGCCACCATATGGGAACATAAACTGTCACCCCTTTTACCCATCATTGTCAGCATCCCACAAGGTTCTATCTTAGGCCCACTTCTCTTTATTATCTTTATTTATGATCTTTATACTGCAACTTCACCTGCCCCTATCATTCTATGTGCTGATGATGCTTCTCTTATTTGCTCGGCTCCCTCCTTAAAAGAAATCTAAGTACAGTCCCAGACTGCCCTCCATAACATTGAGAAATACCTCTCAGACCATCAACTCATTCTAAACCCTAACAAGACCAAACTTATGGTATTTTCTAATTCCGCCAATAAAAAACAACAAACTCATCTCTCTGTCTTTGTCTCTAATGGTACAAAAATTGAACCAGTTTAACATACTAAACTCCTTGGTATTTCCCTAAACTGCAACCTAAAATTTGACAGACATATTGCTTTAACAATCAAAAAATTCCAAGCAAAATTAGGGGTTCTCTACAGGGCTAAACCATCTCTCTCTAATCATGCGAGGATAGCTACTGCCTGAACTCACCTGCTTTCCACCCTTCTCTATTGTTCTCAAATCTTCACAAACCTTCGAAAATCTGATTTGAATAATCTAGAAGCTTGCTATAATAAAATTGCCAAATTTTCTGCTAATCTTCGCCACAGAGCTCACCGTTGCATCGCCCTAAACCAGATTACAGTAGCTCACTCTGTTATCCATAAACCTGAGTATTGCCCAGCCTTATCTAACCTTGTACAATCCTATTCTAATCTTACCTCACTCAGATCAGCTGATAAAAGTTTGCTCAAAGTTATCAAAACCCACAACTCTTATGGTGATTCTTTATACAGATACTCCATAGCCAAAACTTGGAATTCCCTTCCTCAGCAACTACTATCTATACCTAATACTCATAGCTTCAAACAGCTCCTTACAAATTATTTCTCCAATCAGTGGTTATGCTCCTGTACTTCCTCTGGCTAATACAACATACTACCCTACCTTCTGTCTCTCTGCCTTTCTAACTCAATATTGTTTGATTTTATTGTTTGTTTATTGACGTCATTTGATTTTTGTTTGGATTTTTTTATTTTATCAGCTATTATTAACTTGATTTATACTGTACTATGTAATTATGTAAACTTCTTAGTAATAATTTTGTACTGTAACTTGCATTCCTGACTACAAATATTGTAACCTTACTTTCGGAGCTTTTCCCCCCGGGTCTCCGCTGAAAACGGGCTTTTTTTTTTGCCCAGTCAAGCACCACCCAGTTACTAAACATAAATAAATAATAAATAAATAAAAGACATCCTGAGGAATCTATATCTACCAAATGGGGTACTGAATGTAGTCATTAGTGAAGATTTGTGATTAAGCATTACTTGTCAAAATGATCTCTTTGCATCTAAGACAGAAAAAAACAGTGGCATTTGGCATGAGGGTGGCAATCTCCTCTAGTGTACACATAGGATGATGAAGTCTTTTTAATGCCTTGTTCAAGTCTCTTGGGTCAATGTATATTCTGATTTTATCTGAATTTTTCTTATGAGCAGCTACCATGGAAGACACCCACTCAGTTGGTTCTGTGACTGGACAAATCACATTTTGCTGCACCATTTTGTCTAACTGGACTTTGACTTTGTCCTACATAGCTATTGGAACTCTCCTTGCTGGTCTGGCCAGTGGACTGACCTCTGGGTCTACTTTCATGGAGTACACAACTGGAAGTTTGCCTAGCTTGTCATTGAAAACATCAGCATACTCTGAGAAAATATCGTCACTGAAACTGGAACTGCGACATGTGCTTACATGATGTACTTCTTTGGTAAAAGACAGCAATTTCATTCTCAAACTGTCTCTGAGACCTAATAATGACTGCACAGGTCTTCTGACTACATAAAATTGCAAGCTGTAACTGTTCCCAGCCGAATAGCATGAAAGCACTCCTGAGCCTTTGGTTTGAATCTCTTCACCTCCATAAGCAACAAACTTCACACAATTGGCCAAATTAAGTTGCTCACCAGCCCTCATTTTAGAAAATGTTTCTGCTGACATTACATTACACTTTTAACCAGTGTCTACTTTGAGCTCTGTGGGTTTGCCATTGATCAGGACACTACAAAATACTTCATTTTTTGCCACCAAATCTACTGCATTAACCTTTTCACCGACCACTGACATAACATCTACATAGAATGTAGGGTTGCTGCTCACTACATGATCACTTTGCTTTTTTGAGTGACCTTTCTTAGTAACTGAATGAGGCTTGCTTGATTTACAAAACTTTTGAAAGTGATTCCATTTTGTACACTTGTGGCATTGCCGACCAAATACTAAGCACTTCTCTCTTTTAGACTCATGATTGGCACCACAATTACAACAGTTAACAATAAGACTTGACTTGGGTTTTGCTGACTCACCCTTATATTGCACTGAGCATGCCCTTTTTACTAAGCTAGTCTTGGAAATTGCTAGAAAGCTATGGCTGCTCCCAGGGCAACCCCCAGGGGGTGCAGCTGCCATGCGCTTAAGCCTGTTTCTGTTTGCCATGTGCTGCATGCTGTCTACATTTGCTCTAGAGGCTGTTGAAACCATGCTCTTGTCACTTGCAAGCATACTTGTGTGCCTTTCTGTGAGCTCATGGATTTGACAAATCTCTATGGCTTTGATTAACGTTAAATCACTGTCATGAAGCAAAATCTTTCTCACTGCAGCACTATTAATACCACACATAAGCCTGTCCTTTATTAACTCATCTTTCAAGTCATCAAATCTGCACATTTTGGCTTTGAGAAATAAGGCTGTTATATATGCTGCAAAAGTTTCACCTGGCTTTTGGTCTCTCGTATAAAATAAGTGCCTCTCTAATATAACGTTTGTCTGGGGGTTGCACATTTCTCTAAATTTACGTTTCAAGCACTCAAGGTCCTCTTTTGATTCAGCCAATACCACAATATGGTGGTTCCCCTCACTCCAGCATATACTGCTGGTGCATACACAAATGAATGCTCTCCTTCAATGGCATCTGACCCAGCTAAGTTAAGCAAAATGAATGCCTTTGTACATGCATCTTTGTCAGAAAAAGCTGATTCTATGAAAATATCGTATTCCTGTTCAAATACTCTCCAATTCTCTGCTATATTATGATCAAACACAAGTGAACTAGGTCTGTGAAATGCCTCTGCCATATCAACACACAGTAGTGAAGGTGCTTGAAATTATGTATGAACATACACACACATAAATATATATGCCAGAACTTTATGCCAGTACTTGTAATTATGCCCAATAGCACAGCAAACTCTTTGAAATAACTGTACTTTGCCAAATAAATCTGTAGCACAAGAACACTTTAAAATCACTGCACTTTGTGAAACCATTCCTTATCAGTGTAAGAAATACTTTGAAATGACTGTACTTTATGAATAAACTGTACACAGCAGAAAAAACTCAGAGTAAGAAACACTTCAAGATGAATGCACTTTGCAAATAAACTGTACACAGCACAAGAACTCTTCAAAATTACTGTACTTTGCGAAATAACTGTACAGTGTAAGAAACATTTTGAAATGGCAGCACTCTGTGAATAAATGTACACAGAGATAGAAATGTTCAAAATGGCTGTACTTTGACTGTACTTTGCAATATAACTGCACTTTGCACACAGCAAACTCTTCGAAATAATTGCACTGTAATAAAGCACACACTCTGCAAACACTTTGCACACTCTTAGATAGTGTAAACAACTTTAGTTATGTTTTGAATGGCTTCAGTCAATGCAAAATAGTAGTTTGTGCCCAACACATGGTCTTTTACTAAAAAACATGCAGTTGCCTTGCTCTTTAAGCTTAATTTTCCCTTTTATTGTACTCGTTATGCTCTTTTAATCTCTTATCATGCTCATTATATTTTTCTTGTGCCGGTTTTACTTTAAACATGCTCGTTATGCAAGCCAAAGGTAATTCTGAGCCCCATATGAATATTTCTGCTAGTCTGATCAAATATCGTAGTTTTGAATATTTTCTTTAATTAATAATGCGTTCTGTGCCTTTCGTTTGATTAATAATACGTTTTGTGCTTCTCGTTTGCTTAATAATATATTTTGTGCCTTACAAATGCTCCATTTCATATTCTTTGCCAAATAAATCAAGTGTGCAAGTTTTTTGTTGCCTTAAATTCATTTCTGGCCTTTTTTGTTTGTCTGGGCTCCATTTCACTCAACCAGCTTAATCTGCCTTTACCTTCAGCTCTGCATCTCATGGCTTAAAGACGTTGCCCTCTTAATCCTGGTTCTGACACCATGTTGCTCATCCGGTCAGGATAAAACAGACAAACGGTTATAGGTTCAGTTCAAGCAGCTTTATTACACACAAACACATCAGGAATGAGGCTTAGTAACTTAACTTAAATAAACTTATAAACAGACTGACTACCACACTCATACATGTAAGCACTCTGGCTGTTCTCTCAAAATGGCACTGCTGCTTGCACGTACTCACTATTTATATGCATGTGCTTACATCTAGAAATGCTTCGTAAAGGTATATACACACGTTCTGTTCTACAATGACCCCCAGTAGTTTGCTTTGGCTGTTAATCTCAGTGCTAGTATTTTCTAGTGAGCTGATAGTAATGGTTAATTTTTCTTGAGTATGATGCCTGGGAAATAATAGAAGTAGTTTTGTTTTATTAGATTAATAAGTGCTAAGAGTCCTTTAGCCAGTATACAACTAAGGAGAAAAATGTTAGGTTATTTGCTTGAGATGAGACAGGTTTTGGGAAGTACATGTAAGGGTTGAATCATCAGCATATTGAAATAAGATTGCCTGATTTGATGCTGTGTGAATATTGTTGCTAAATATATTAAACAAAATTTGGCCCAGTATTGATTCCTGGGGTACTCCTATTTTGTTTGGTAGAAAAGGAGAATATATGTTTTGCCACTTGACTGATTGTTGTCAGTTAGAGAATGGAATAAGATAGTTCAAGTAATGAAAGCATGTTCAATAGTTTGGTATGAGAGACCATGTCAAAGAACAGGGAGGAGTCTAGCTTGTTATCAGTTCTATCCTGGTTTATGTTGTTGACAAACGTGAGGAGGGCTGTGGTAGTGCTATGAGAGGACTGGAAGCTAAGTTGGGTGTTTTGAGTATTTGATGGTAAAGGAGATGTTGCAGGAGCTATTGATGTGATGAAGACAGTTTTCCAGTATTTTTGATAGAGGGTACAATATTGTAATCGGCTCAAAGTTTGAAAACTCATGTAGTGGTATGACATATGATTTTTTTCCACAGTATTGGTCCATGGCAATCATGCACTGACCTATTGATTAATATAGAGACTGAACAGGTGATAACATTTGCTGCAATTTAGAGATATTCTGGTAGAAGGCTGTCAATACCTAAAGTGGTAGGCATTATGTTTTGGAGGTATTTTTATGTAAGTGATATATATGGGTTGAAAGAAGAAGTTTTTGGCTTATTGATTTAATTTCTTGGGGGGGATCAGAGTCAGCGCAGGAGCTATTTTTGGTCATTGCAGCTATTGTATCTATGAAATAGCTATTGAACTGAGCTGGAGTGACAGATGGGGGTTATCATGGCAGGAAGTTGGCTGCCATTTTTCTTTTGTTGCTGTTTAGGGTCAGAAGGTGCTTGGTTGATGCCCAGTATACTTAGAAAATATTTTGATGGGTTATTTGGAGATAGGTATAACATAGTTCTTGTCAACTTTAATCTTTGTTTCGCCAGTTAAGAAGTTGTTTTTTAATTCTGAAGATTGCCCTGTATTCTGTGTTTGATCCAGGTTTTCCAGGGTTTGTCTCTATCTATCTTGGAAGAGCTGTATACTAGTTGTAGTTAGCCAGGGTGAATTCTGTTTTTTTCTCCAAAGTGGAGCATGTTCGTTAAGAATATCCTGGAAGATTCTAGTAAAATGTTGTGTAGTGGAGTAGTTGCAGGTTTGTAATGTGTTGTTTAATATTTCTGCATTTAATATTGTTCTAATATGCATGGGATGGTACCAATAGAGTCTTAGTTGGTAGTAAGGCAGCCTAATAGCTCAGGTTGGGAGATGATCACTGAGGGCATCTATAAGGTATAAGGGTGCCTGAGGAGTTGGGCCAGAAATAACAATACAGTCAAACATAGAGGCTTCCTTGTTAAGTTTTCTGAAACATGTAGGAGTTGATTATTTGAGCAAATCTATAAATATTCTTTGTGGATGATGGGGTATTATTAGTAAAGGACTACCTTCATTGTGGATGATGGGGTATTATTAGTAAAGGACTACCAATCAGTATTCAAATCTACTAGGATAATAATTTCATGGAGGATAGACATACATGCCAGGGATTATATGTCCTCTATTATTATAATGTTCTCTTCTGGTGGGACAAAAATGACAACTAGGAATATTTTAAGTTAAAGGAAAGAGAGGAGGAGTTTAGCATCATTGAATTTGGAGATTTGTTGTGGGTAGGGACAGATTTCAAGAGTGCTTAGATATAACATGCTAATGCCACATGCTTTTCTATGTATTCAGTCTATTCTAGTAATGCTGTCACCAGGTGGTAAGGTTTCCACATCTTTTATATGTCATAAAGTAGGTTTCAGTCAGTGCAATGATATCTGGGGAGTGGAGATTTATCCAAGCATGTAATACTGTGATTTCACTGTTGATGCTTTGGGCATGGATATTAACAACTTTTTAACCTTTATTGATTGTATGTGTTCACTGAAGTATTACTGGCTCAGTAATTGGAGAATAGGCAGTTTGATGATGGGTGGGTGCTGGATTGGAATGAATATCTTCACATATGGTGAGGCTAGGAGGTGAAGGCAGGAATTCTTTATTTTTATTCTGTTTCTGATCTTTTATTTATTTGGTAATTGTGTGCTCAGTGTGAATTTGTATCTGAGAAGGTGAGTAGATAAGCCTCCAGATTTAATAAACTGTATGTAGGAATAGTCCAAGCCCTACACGGAGTGTACCGTGGCCATGTCTGCATCTTCCCCTTGGCAGCGCGCCTTGCATATTAATGAAGGTGCGTTACTGAGGGAAAGCCATGAACATGGTTACTGGATCAGTGTAGGGGCTGTGTTACAGTGCTCTGATATGTGTAACACACTCGCTGCAGTGTCAAACTGCCGAACAGCACTGAAATATAAACATTAAAATGTCATTTATCCTTTTTTTATTTCTCCTTGTGTTTGCACAGCACGGAACTTAGCAATGAAAATGTGCCAGACATCTAAAAATAGAAACTAGATGCTTTTAATTTTAACAGAAAAGGTCAAGTTTAAGCATAGCTGAGCAGGTTTGTGTGGCACTTTGCTCAGTAGTGCTTAAACATAACTGAAAGCTGTATACAAATGTATAGCTGAAATCTTCACATCCATGTTAGCCGAATAGTTAGAGTCATGGCCTTGTGTGCAGTAGATGTATGGTTCGAATACCCAGACAGGCCATTTAGCTTTTACATCTGATGGCACTAATATATAATTTTTTTTTATCGACATAGTTATTGATATTTGTTAACCGGGTTAGTACAGCTGGTCCAGAAGCCCATTTTCAGGGGAGATATCAGGAGAAAAGCTCCAGATACAGACATGTCCTATACATTACAGTCACACCCCAAGATAACATAATTCATAGGTTCATAGGTAGGTACTAGGCTATTGGCCCTAGGGCCTATACAAGCATAGCCAAAAAGGTAACCTGGCTTTCGCCACCCAAGAAAATTATTTTCCTTTGCCCCTGTCAAGCGGAAACACAGAAGTGATCCCTGGGTTGATTTCCTATTACCCATCCAATCATCAAGATTTTTCTTGAAGAGGGCTAATGAGGAGCTCTGTTTGACATATATAGGTAGTCTGTTCCAGAGTATGGGATGTCTCTGGGACAAGAATCTATCCCTCCAGTATGTTCTGTTTATTGTGGTGACAAGGTTTAGGTCCCTAGAGCATGTAGCTCAGAGGGATTGGGATTTCTTTAAGTGGAGCATGTCCAACAGCTCTGGGTTTGACACAGCTTTGTATGTTAGGCAGAGATCGCCTCTGAGTAGGCGATATGCGACAGAGTAAAGCTGGAGTTTTTTGAGATGGTCTGCGTAAGGCATCTGTTTGAGGCCAGTAATCCTCTTTGTGAGGTATTTTTGCAGCCTTTCCAGTTGTTGTAGATGTCTTATGAGGTACATACCAAAAGGGGCGTTGTACTCTATAATGGGTCTAATGAGTGATGAGTAGAGGGGAACAATGACCTCTTTTTTTCTGGATGAGAAACCTTTTGTGATGAGGTGTGCCACATAGAAGGATTTCCTGACCACTGTGGCGATGTGATTATCAAAGGAGAGACTACAGTCCACCTGTGTCCCAAGGTCTCTTATCACACTTTCGGTGTTAAGCAGACTACCGCCTATGTGGTAGTTCATGGGTACAGAGTTTTTACCAAAGGGGATGAGAATGCACTTTTTGGCGTTGAGCTTGAGACCATGTCTTTGACACCAAGCATCTGTCTCAGTGAGGCCCTTTTGTAGAATGTCCACATCGTTAGGAGTTTTGATTATGGCTCCTAGTTTGCAGTCATCTGTGAATTTAGTTAGCCAAAGACCTTCTGTGTTAGCCTGTACTTCAGAGAAGTAGATACCAAACAGGAGAGGACCCAGGACTGAACCCTGTGGTACTCCACTTGTCACTGGTCTGAAGTCTGATTTGGAGTCTGCTACTTTCACAGTGTGGGTTCTGTCAGTAAGCCAGTTGGCAACCCATCTTGTGACATAGGGATTTATACCTAGTTTAGTGAGTTTATCTATAATTCCAGAGTGAGGAATGGTGTCAAATGCCTTGGTGAGATCTAGATAGGCTGTGCGAACCACCTTATCCTCATCTATGGCTTTGGTGACTACTTCAAAGAAGTCTATCAGGTTTAGGAGACATGATCTGCCTTTTACAAACCCAAACTGTGTGGGGTCCAGAGTTTGGAGATGTCCAATGTCTTTGTTTATGAGTTCCATGATGATACGTTCCATGGCCTTGCAGAAGAGGCTCGTCAGGCTAATTGGGCGGTAGTCCCCAGGGTCTGTTGTGGCCCCCCCTTTGTGGAGTGGGATAACTGTCATGGTGTGCCATTCAATGGGCACAAAGCCTGAGGTGAGGCTATGATTGAACATGGTACTTAGGTGGGGTGCCAGTTCATTTTGTAGTTCATGTAGAAGGCAGCCTGGGATGTTGTCAGGTCCCATGGATGCTGTGTTCTTGGCTTTGGAGAGTGAGGGTTTTACTTGTGCAGCCGTGATTACAGGAACTTTGCATTCTTCCAGTATAAAGATGGGCCCTTTAGGGGGTGAGAGGGGGGTAAAATTAGCACTGAACCTATCTGCCAGGATGTTGGCAATATCAGTTGGTTCTGTATATTTAATGTCATTGAGCTGTAACTCAGACCAGATCTGAGTGTTGCCATTGAGATTTTTGACATAGCTATAGAATGCATTGTGGTTGTCTTTAGAATCAGTGGCAATTTTGTTTTCATAACTAGCTTTAGAGGATTTTATGAGGGATCTCAGCTTCTTACTGAGGCTGACCAGGGAGTTCCTCCAGTCGTGGGATTTTACTCATTTTTGCAACAGTTTCTTTCTTCTGTTGTAGAGTTTGTTTATGGCAGAAGACCACCAGATTGGCTTCCTTTTTTTGGAGGATAGCATCTTGGTTCTGTTAGGGATAGCATGATCCATGCACTTGTGTAAGTGCTTATAAAGTGCATTTGTGTAGGATTCAGCAGTTGTACATCTATTGTCCATCTGCATGGGTGTCGTGAAGTTTGCCACTTCTGTCTTAAGAAGCGTGAAGTTGGCTTTGGAGAAATGTTTTACGGTTGTTTTCCTAATGGGGGGGTGGGAGCAGGATGTGGATGTCTAGGGTGATTAGCTTGTGGTCAGATCTGACCAACGAGGAGCTGACCTCTGGTGTGGAACACTGGTCACCCATGTTGGTGATAACCAGGTCTAGGATATTGCTGCCCCTGGTGGGGGTGTGGATAAGTTGATCCAAGGCGTTGGAATTGATGATTTCCGGAAACTGTTGAGCAAAAGAGTTGGCACATGAGTAGTTTTCCCAGTTAATAGTAGGGTAGTTGAAATCACCCATTATTAGAGTGTTGGGTTGTACCTTAATATTTTCCAGTGTATCAAGAAAAGAGAAGTGGGAATCCTGGGGCATGGTGGGGGGTCTGTAGCAAGCTACAATCTGGATTGCGGTTTTGCCCAGAGTTAGTTGAACTTGGATAATCTCGAATGCATTATGCTGAGCAACTAGCTTGGAGGTGTGAATATCCTTAATGAATATGGACACGCCTCCACCTTTAGTGTTTCGGTCCAGGTTTGGTGGCCGAAAGGTGTGGTATGAATTATAACCTGGTAATGCAAGGGTGCTCTCTGGAGCTTTGAACCAGGTCTCTGTCACTGCACAGATGTCAATGTTTTCCATTTTAAGGAGTGCCTTGAGTGAGTGCATTTTGAGGTTTAGACTTCTAGCATTGAGTAGCATTACCCTCAGGTTTTGCTTGCTTGTACCTGTTACAGTGGTGAATTTGTCATTTGAACCTTGCCTAAAAAAGGCACTATAGGGGTGGCAAGAGCCTTTGCCAGTATCCAGAATCCCAAGGGTGACAGGTGCAGGCCATCTCTGGCAAAGCAGCGTGGTCTGTCGATCATGTCATCCCAGGCAGACCGATACTGGATTCCCTTATTATGACACCAGAAGCTTAGCCAATTGTTAAAGTCAATCATTTTGTCCTTGTAATTAAAATACATAGGGTTAGGTCATGTAAAGTAAAATACATACACATAATAATAAAGTATCATTAATGAGCAATTAATGTCAATATATTTTTTCTTTATTATTTAAAGCTCTGGTTTGCCCTTAGCTAAGCACTGCTAAGCCAAGCCAAGCAATGCTTAAACAGGACCTGTTTTAGCAGTACTTAGCAACACGCAGCTCCACTTAGCAGGTTTGTGCACTGCTTAGCAATGCCAGTTTAAGTAGTTCTCAGCTTAGCTAAGCAGGTTTGCATACCGCTAAGAATTACTAAGCGTTTACCAGTTTAAGCACTGCTCAACTAAACTTAGAAGGTTTGAGCAGTGCTAAGCTTCACTTAGCATTTTTTAAAATGGTCCAGTGGCAGCAAAGGGTGGGAAAACAGGCTTATTTCAACTGAACAGGTGGGAATACAGCCAGAGCCTGTTGGAGCTTAATCACTGCAGGAACTATGGCTGGAGTTGGAGAGGGTGCGTGCTTCTGGGTGCAGCACTGGGGTATTCTGGAGTCCAGGGTCATGGTTGGGCTCCTCATCAAAGACTATGGTGACTGGCTGCTACAGGGCCAGTACTGGAGCTCTGAATACAAGTCAGAGACATGGGACCATCTGGCACATGACCTCACCACTGCAACTGGAATCCCCTGCACTGGTGAACAGGTGCATCATCATTATGATGACCTAAAGCAAAAGAAGGGGAATCTCTTGGCCCAATGGATCCAAGACACTCAGGACCGCAATGTCCCAGAAGTTTGTAAGTATAGGAACCATTCATTTACCAAATTATAGTATGAATATCTTATAGACAGGTATGCATAATGGTGTGTTTTCCCCCCACAGCTGCAGAGGAGGGCTCACAACCTGGAGGCCCATGCAGGGTGCCTGGCCAGGATGCACCGAGAGTGTGGTGAGTACAGCTATATCTTCCAATATATAGTAATCTAATTAAGAAAGAGTACAGTAGTATCTGCCAGTAGATATATTCTGTTGTGAATGTACTGCAATGAATATGTACATAGGCCTGGACTGATATAAGTGAGTATTGCCAGGTACCATTCAATATAGATGAAAGCAAGAAACATGCTACTGTTACAGAAAGAAAGTTAATACTGCATTAGTAATGTTTGGGAATAATGTGTATACTGTATTAATAATACATGTTCTGGTATACAGGCATTGAAAATGTGAAGAGAATAAATTAACTGCATTCCTAATCTACAGGAAATACAGTACAACTGCAGTTAGAATTGTGAAGAAATAAAGGTAGTACTGCATAGATTGTGTGATAACAGATGTGTTCCAATGCCTGCATTATGTAAAGTTTATAACAATAAAGATTGTTAGCTGTATATCAATCACTGTGTCATCTCACCCTCAGTAAACTGTGTTCTGCCAATTGTTGTGTATATTCTGGACTGTTCTTCAAGAAATCAAATATTACAGGTTTTGTGATGTAAATATGGGTATAACACCATGAAGTGACAGAAGGTTGACCAATAAATAACTGTCATGCTAAAATGTAGATGTGGAGCTGTACTACATGATATAATGCAATATGATATTTGTTCTGACTAAGATCTGAACATAGAGTAGTACTGTGTAAAGTATTATAGTGTGTTTCTCCCAGGATTGTCTTGTGTTAACCTCTGATTTTCAGCTAAACGCATCCCTGAACATAGGTACACTGATGCAGGCAAGTATGAAAGTGTAATAGCTGTAGATTGCAAATATACCATCTGCAAATGTATATGGGTCAAGTATGCAACCCAGCACCCTGATATGGTCTGTATAGATCACACATTTTCCCACCCATGAGGGGTTAATTGTGTACACCTGTATTCCAAGTATTAATACACAGTTCACCTACTATCTCTGTCATGCATGACTCTCACGCATGTATGTTCAACTATCACTGCAGTCTTGTGTGACACTCTACCTATATTACCAGGTCACACTTTGTCACCAGGTGAGCTTTAAGTACATTTCACTCAATCAACACAGAGCAGTGGCCCACTAGCTCAGTGTGATAAGCAATATATATGCGGTTCATTTTGCCACACACAGACCAATGTTTGAATCCACAGACAGGTGCTAAGATATATTTATAGTAACAGACAAGTAGTATTGACTATTTACAGAAATAGTTATGTATTGTTAACAAATATTCTCCCCACAGGACTTACAGGTAAATAAATGTCTGTAGTGGCTGTATGAAGGGTATAATAATGTCTGTGTCCAGATGTAGTAGTGCTTAAACAGCATTTCTCAGCAAGGTGATAAGATTCCATTAAATAAAACAACATGAATTACAGTACTATTCCAAGTTAATAAGACAAATTAATGGTTTATTGTTTGCATGGCTGTATGCCTGGTGTGTCTGTGAATGTCTGTTGGTTGTCTAACCTCATGCCTGCCAGTGACGGCAGGATAAGTGTAAACTCTCTGTACTGTGCACAATACATATCTCTCAAGTGTCACTCTGTCAAGGATAGCAATCATTGCTGCCAAAAACCTTGGACACAGATATAAACCTAGTTGAAGCATGCCAGTATCATACTCATACATCAGTGCAGAGTACACCTTGATAGTCATATATGTTCCCCTGACATGTAATAGTCCCCTGTAGTTATGCACCTGTAGGTGTTATAGCTTGGCCAATACCATCCCATCTGGATAGCTTGAGAGGTATGTATATGCTACAGAAGCTATAGGGCACTTGTAGACATAAAGTAAGGGCAGACCTGCAGAGTATTGAGCAGTACTGTTGTGAAAAATATACCCTATACAGTTGGTAATGGAATGTCTTTCTTTCTCCCCACCCCTTATCTGCATCACAAATTATTATTCTTATACTACGGGTATGGCTCCATTTTCAAATATGTTGTTCTCAAAACCTAATATTGGGCCTTGTATTGTATTATTGGTTATATATTACAATAATTTCATACTAACATACCTTGTTGAAATACCAATGTTGCTGGCCTTTTGCCATAACTATTACTGGCATGCTGTTACAATAATGACTGTTATTCCATTTATGCCTGTGCTCTGTATGCTATGCAATTCTATTGTTCTGGGTTAATTGGAACAAGCATGCATAATGTTATAACTAACATTGAAATGTTCTGTTTATGACTAACCAATACATTTTGACAAACCTCAACACCATAGCATAATTGGGTAGGCTGGTTCCAGTAGATCCGCCTATCCAACCTCGTCTGGCCATAGCACAGGGGTCCCAGCACATCTGGGACCCAACCTGGAGCTGCCTCCTTCATTGGTCCTGTACAACCCACAGGTGGAATCAATTCAGGGATGGGGCCCGTCCCTCCCCGGGCATGAGCGTGGAGAGGGTGCTGTCGCCTGAAATCAGTTCCCAGGAATGGTGTGCAAGGTTATCCATCATGATTTGGATGACTGACTGCACCAGATTGAGGGCAGACTGGTGCACCTGGAGGGGCAGGATGGCCCTGGTGTCCATCCCCCAGCACAGCCACCTTTAGCGATATGAAGGAGCAGTGGTGACTGCCCATGGTTGGGGAGCTCAGTCCCACTGTTGCCATCTGGGGGCACTTGGTCCTCTGATTCCCAAACCCCCTCCCTGTCCAATGTGTTTACCCCCCTCATGTGTTATAAACCACCCCTATCCGCTTTCTTGTCTGTCTTATCTGTCTGCAAATGTAACCTCTCCTACCAAACTTACTTCCCCAAATGTACCTACAACCATTCCCCCAACATTCCACTCTCCTAAAAACAAAACGGCATCTGTCCTGCATAAAAATATCTCCCCATACATAGCTCTCCATTTCGCCCCCACATACACTTCTATCAGTCAATCATCCCCACAATTAATCGACAAAGTTATGTCACCCACAGCCCTCTCTGTGGGATGTGAGGCTCTAAATTCCAAATTGTTCACAACATGTACAGCTGTTGCTGCACAAAAAATTGAGATCTATGGTACTTTCTTACACCTGTCCTACACATCCCTACTGCCTTTCATATTGTTTTACCCCTGCTTGCCCCTATTTCACCACTTTCCTATCACCCCTTTTTTATTTTCTTTTTTTGTAAATAGCGCAGGTTTAAGCATGACTAAGTGCCACTTATCATTGCGGCGCTTTGCGCAAACCCACACAAACCCACTTAAAACTGCTTTACTTACATTATCTGATTCTGACACTATCTACATCAATAAAATAACCACCCCTGCCAGGTCTTGAACCCAGGGCCCTCTGAACTACAGCATAGTACATTAGCCCATTAGGCTAACTCAGCTCTGGAAAATAACTGGTGTTTCTATAAATATATCATGCATTACAGTGATGTCCCATCAGCAAAAATATACATCCCTGCCAAGTATCGAAAGTAGGACACTGTGAAATACAGCATAGTGCATTAGCCCACTAGGCCAATACAGCTCTGGAAAATAAATGGTGTTCCTATCCATATACCATGCATTATACTGATGTCACATCAGCAAAAACACACACCTCTGCCAAGGATTGAACCCAGCACCGTGTTAACTACAGCATAGTGCCTTAATCCACTAATCCACTCAGCTGTGAAAAACAAATGGTGTTTTTACAAAGATATCTTGATTGCCAGTGACACACTACTTCTACATATAATGGGATAAATTACAGTGTACAGGGGCCTGTGATGCAGACACCAAACCAGTACACAGCCAAATACATGTTGATGGATGTACATGAGGCCTAAGATATCAGGTAGAGCTGACAGCTGCACAGACTGTTGCAGAATGTCCACAGTTGTGTCACCTACGTATGGCATGGTTGTCATAAAACCTATTCTGTGTACTGAAGTACTGGCAAGTCGGTGCAGATTGAGGTTACAAACTCAGGACAGACAGGTCAGTGTCACACATCATATCCATCCGAACACACATGTTCATGCCAATCCTGTGTAACACACTGTATGCATGCACATATTTCTTTCAACTACACCTGCCATAAGAATGACCCAGTAGCTCTATCTGTGACATACCTAGCATGTGTGACACCTGGACACCCACAGTCCTGGCCCACAGTCCAGTCTATTGCACAACAATTACATGCTTGTCAATACATCATTGAAATAACTGAGCCCTGCAATGTCCAGCAGAACTGGTTGCTGCTACCACAGTCATTGCCACTCACAGTAGCATGTCAAAGGCCTGTAGGGTGGGACACGTGTCACACATATAAATATGTGTCCTAAATGCCACCTACCATTCTCTGTATGACACTATTACATAACATATGTACCAGAGGCACATGCCTCACCTGGACTGTTATGGGTACCCTCACCCTGTCTATGCTGTCACAACAGAGCTGACACTGTTCCCTCACACACATATACAACTTGTTGTCCCCCAATGTGGTCACAATCCCCAGTATGACCCCTGGCCAGAATGCAGAAGCTGCAGTCTGCTACACAGGCAGCAGCATGTTCAGCTACCTGCTACAGATCTAACATACCTCCTAAACACCTAGAACAGGACATCCACACAACACCCATACATAAAGGGTTGGGGGGATGGTCAGGTGACAGGGACATGTGTCACAGTCTCCCCCTACAAACAAACATAGCTGATAGACTAGTGTCAACTGCAGCAGCATGCACATTCAGATAAAAATAATGTATGACACTCACATCTGCCTGTCTCTTTACTGACCCCAACACACATTGTTAAACAGGATACTGCTACAGAATCAGAAAGTCTGTTAACAATGGCCAAACATAGCATGCAAAACTGTGGACATACCACATCAATCCAAACAGTGGACATTATTTCTACCTACCCTCTGTGATGCTGTAGCTCTCACACCTAGATAATGTCTTCCTCACAGGCCAGGAAAAGGGTCAAGGCCTACATGAAGGCCTTAATTATAGCACTGTGTTGCCATGCCATTGGCTAATGAAAATGTAACCCAGCTGTTCAGGATGCTATTAGCAAGTGTGAGTCACAGATTGGTGCATAGGCAATAACCTATTTATGAGCATTACCTACAAAAGACAAGCTGCTGCCTATGGTAAACAGGTCTGTGACTTTCTTCATAAAGACTGACTGCATTTTCCTAGGATAACTAACACTGGATTCTTGCTCACAAAGGAGTACAACACTATTACAGGTATGTCATAGAATTCCTCATGTAATGGAATGCAGATGGGGGGTGCAGTCATGGGAAATAAGAATTCCAACACTAGGTCTCAACAACATATCTTGGAATGACATGTTGCTGTAAGTCACCTGTCAAGCACCTACAGTCTTCCCTTTTGGCTCTGTCTGAAGTGACATAGATCATAGCTCTGGCTCCTGAGTCCCCCCAGCTATGGTCAGCTGATGTACAAATGCTACTGGATTGTCTGTTGTACAATAGTGACAGTAACTACTGGGGGATACAGCTGGCATATCACATCATGCACTATCAGTGAGCCCCTCTCAGTCTGTGTATGTCATACAGGCATAGTTCAACCATGATCCAGGTGTCCCTGACTGTTCCTGGCATATTCTGGCTAGGTTACTGTGTACTCCATGCCTGTATCTCATTGCCTGACAGCTATGGATAACATACCTGGGACCCCTTGGAGTAGGACAGCAGGTTATAGGCAGCAGTAGTGGGGGGGGGGGCATAGTCTCCACCTCAGCAGCACTGTGTACAAATTGAACATACAATGTAAGGGAATGAATATAGTACCAGATATTAATCTACTATTACTGTGTTCTGTGGGGTCTTCCATGTCACAGACACATTCCTCACAGTCTGAGTACAGCCATTACATATTGTCCAACTGGTTTCCAGACATGCACATTTGTCTGGCAGGGGTCCACATATATCACGCACATGTACACATTCCACAAACATCTGTGTACTGCAGATGTCGGACACCTATGAGGATGAAACCCTACACCACATTTGCACTACTCTCAGGTATTGCATAGCCCACATGTTGCTGGAATCTCCACATACACTTGTAGTACTAGTCAAGTATTTGCTGGATGGTGGCTGTATGACATGGTACTGTAACATTGGCCATAGGGGACACAGCACAGTAGATGGCAGTGATGGGTGTAGACACATATCAACACAGTCTGTCACAGCACACAGGCCATAACTGGTATACCTAGGATCATACGAGTTACTAGGCTATGGGCTCTGAGCCCCCATAAGCTTAGCCCAGATGTTAGTCCATGTGTATGCAAGGCAGCACCTGATCCCACAGTCCAACAGGGACACAGGTGGTATCCCAAGGGTGTATGTGCTTTTAACCATCCAGTTATCCAGGTTCCACTTGCAAAGGTGTAAATAGCTACCCTACCTGATGTGGAAAGGATGTCCATTCCACAGTAGGGTGAGTGTCTGAGGCACACATCTGAGCCACCAGCAACCCCAGTTGATGTCACACACCAGGTTGAGGGTGTGTGTGTGGGTTAATAGAGTAGAGCTACAGTTGCACTTGTGCAGCAGTCCCAACAAAGGGGTGTCTGTGATTGCCTTGTATGCCAGGCAGAGGTCACCTCTGAGGAATATGTCTGAAACTGGATAGAGGGATGGGCTTACAGCCTATGTGTGTATGGTAGATGTTTGAGGCCCTTGTATTCCCTGGTGGGGAACCTCTGTGATGTCTCCAGTTGCTGCATGTGCTGTGTGAGGTGAATGATGAACAGGGCATTATACTCAGTAATGGGCCTTATTGGGGGGAATACAGGGAGGTTATGACCCCATGTCTCTAAATGACATACCCTTATCTATGAGGTGGGCCATGTAGAAGGTTTACCTTACAACAGAATCAACATGGTGGTGAACTGTCATGTTGCATCGACCTGTGTGCACAGATCTCTCACTACTGATTGACTGCCTAGAATGTTGTTAGTACTTTGATTATATGTGTGGACTTCAGTCTCGCCAAAGGGGTTGACACTGCATTTCCTAGTATGCAACCTGAGGCAATGTTTCTGGCACCCATCATGTGTCTGCATGAGACCCTCCTAGGCAGATGTCCACATCACTAGGGAATCCGTTGACAGCACGCAGCATGCAGTCATCTGCAAACATGGTCACCCATAGCCCAATGGATGTGCCCTGCACATCAAAAGTGTACATCACACATAACAGAGGCCCAAAAACAAAACACCAGGGTAGTGCCACTAGTTATGGGTCATCCGCTTGAGTTGGATTACCCTATGTGGATTAGGTGGGTCATGTAAGCATGCCAGTGTGCTACCCTGCTGGTAACATACGGTGTGATGCATACTTGTGAGTGTATATCTATTATGGCCAAGTGGGTTATACTGTCAAAGTCTTTGTCCAGGTTAAGGTAGGCAGTGTGCACTCTAAACCCCCTGCATAGCTTTGGTGACTGTGTCAAAGAGGTCAACCGAGTGTACCAGACATGATCCCTTCCTTGACAAAGCTTAACTGTGCATGATAGAGTGTGTGGAGGTCGCCAATGTCCTTGTTAATGAGGTTCACTATAAACTGTGCTTTGGCCTTGCAGGTCAGCCTAGTTAGGGTAATGGGTGTATAATGCAATACACTGGTGGACATCCCACATTAATATAAAGGGGTGACAGTGGTTGTCCTTCACACAGCTGGGACAAAGGTGGTAGTCAGGCCTCCTGTGAATACAGTGCCTTATGGTGTTGCAAGGTCATGCTTGGGGTCATGTAGGATGCATCCTGAGATGTGATAGGCTCCCATGGCAGCTTTATGCCATGACTTTCACACAGCAGTGGTGACCTGTTCATTCCATATAGGAGAAGGAGGCAGGTACTGGAAACATCCTGATGTACTGATAGGGGGGACAGGGGTGAACCCTACACTGACTCTGTCAGGCATATAGTATGCTAGACCTATGGCACTGGTATAGGTGGTATCCTTGTCCACTACAAGTGAGCAGATTCAAGTGCTTCCGCTGATGTTGCAGACACATGTGTAGAAGGGGAGATGATTGTCTGTAGTGGATGTTTGCTGTGCAGGTTTCCAGGAGTGATCCCATTCCCTTGTTCATGCTAAGGAGACATTGCTCCAAAATGGGCACCTGCTCCTACTTTGTCTCGGATAGTGGTATGTCATCATTGTTACAGACACTATTTCCTCAGATGCCCACCAGACAGGTGTACCTATCCTTGCAGTGGATGATGTAGTCCTGTCGGGTATACCTGATGCCATGCCATATATACAAATGCACGTATAGTGCTTGTGTGTATGTGTGGATATTGGTGCCAGTTTCTACACAGGGGATGGGGCTGTGAAGCTGTGTATACCACTCCACAGGAGGCTTATTCCACATTGGTGGTGTATGTATGTCTGACCCTAGCTAGATGGGTATTGTGGGAGACGGTGACTTCAAACATGACTGCATTATGGTTGCTTTGCCACAGAGGATAACACTGTATGGATGCTGCAGTGGAATCCTGTTGTGTGCAATTTCAACTCCAATACACCCTCATCTCATGTGGAGGTAGCCTCTAGCTGCACCAAGGTGTTTGTAATTCCAGTGTTGATGGCACTCTGGCCATTTGTATGCTGGCATGGGTACGTCTTCCAATGTATGTTTGGGCTGTTCAAGTAACCCAGGATCAGGGCACAGACCCAAATCCTACTACAGTTGATGAGGTTCATATAGGCAGAATGGGATTTCTGGACACATGTGCTGGCCGGTAGCTAGCTATGGTTTGAATAGGTGTGTTGGCAATGGTGAACTGCCCCTGCAGTGTCCCCTGTGCAACTTACTGCCTGTACAGCATGGAGGTGTGTATGTGTCTCATATATACTGAAACCCCATGTCCCATATCATTACCACCCACACTTTGGGATCTGACTGTATGATAGGATGGTTAACCAGGTAAGGCTGGGGTTCTCTCTGCAGCTTTGAACCATGATGTCAGAATTACCCATGGTTAAGAATGCTTACATGCAGGGCAGAGTCATGTGTAGACTCCTAGCATTTAGCAACATGACCATCAATGTCTACTGTGCTGACAGTTGTATGTTGGTAGTGATAACCTCACCACTTTTCCTAATGAAGGCACTATAGGGGTGTTGAGAACCATTGCCAGACAAGTGAAGGCCAGCTGAGACTGATGGAAGCCATCTCTGGCAAAGCATCATGGTCTGTTGACCATATCATCCCAGTCTCTCAGGTACTGGATTCCCCTGGAATATCACAAGATAACAGGTCACATGTTAAGGTCAATCATTTCTTGACTGTATTGTAGCATCAGTCTGGGTGACAGCAGAATGCCGCATAAAGCTAGGGACATACCTGCCTGGGACACATAATCAGTGTGCTCACTCATGCCTCACTGCATATAATGCAGGGAGGTACATCGCCAGTCAGACAAGTCAACATGAAGTGTGACACACTCATGACACTACCTACTGGTGAGAGACATCAATAAGTATGTGATATGGTGGATTCTGTCACCTGATACACAAGTAACTGTGACTATCCACATATACAGCCTGGTGAGAGGCACATCAGTGTGTCTCACAATGGAGTCTCCTACATGTAATATGGTTGATATTTGGTGATGCCTTCATGGCTGTGGTACACAGGTGTGTGGCTATGTGTGGTATGTGCTGTGTAGGACTGTGGCATTCACGTGTGGCTTTGCCTCAGAGGTCTCCTTTGTTTGTGGTTAGGTATGTTGAGGATCTCTGCATATGTGTGTGTGTTGTGTAGGTGTGGATGGTGTGTGAGATGTAATGATTGTGTCAACAACATGTTTGGGGACAGATATTCGGGCTTGACAGGGAGAGAGGATGGAGTGTAGGTTCCTAATGTCATATCATCTCTCACACAGTGTGTTCCTTGGTGGTGTTTGCAGATGGTTGTGCTTTCCTGTACATGAGGCAGGTGCTACACTGCACCAGGATGCCCATATCAACTGCACTGGCAGAGGAAACAGCATGACATTGTCAAGCCATATATTCCAGAATCTGAGGGAGGAATCCCAGGGAGACCTAAGGGGGGGCTACAACCCAGGTGCTTACTACAACAGTAGGAGACTGATACCACTGCATACAATGTAGACAAGCTATGAACAAGCAGAATTAGGTGCAACAGGAACATGCATTTGAACACCTTATAGAACATGTAGCAAGTAGCAGGAAACATCAAGATCAGGAGGGCAATGCATGAAGTATTGCCACTATGTTGCTGATAGCCACATACATACTGTGGTGATAGATGGTGGGGTATGATGTGGGAGTTAACGGTGGATAGTTCTTCCAAATGTGGATGTGCAGGGTGTGTACATAATGGTGAGCAATGTATGTGATCATGTGATGTGTTCCCCTCTTCATGTTTATCAGGAGGGATGTCCTGCCATAGGAATCCACCTTTCTCAGAAGCAGAGACTGACGCCATAATTGATGACCTGACACTCCATTACAAGGTCTTGTTGTAAAGGAGCCAGCATAACCAGCAAGAATGCGCTGCACTGGGAGCACACCTCATGGCATCGGTTAATCATGTGGGCCACCATGACAGGAGTTATGAGCAGGTCCAACACTATGACACTGATATGATACATCATACATGGCAAAGGGCTATAGCTGTGGTCAGGGACTGTGCTGGCACCAGTGGAGAGCCTGCTATACAATAACCACTCTCAACCACAGAAGAGTTCCTATCAAACCTGAGTTCAGCCACCAGCTCATAAAAATCAATCACACCATATGTCGTGGAGGTTGGTGGCACAGATTCCACAGTGGAGGAGAGTACAGGTAAGCCTCCAGTTGTCATCATGTTAATACTGTAGCATTCATAGTGGCAGCCTCTGCATACCTGTACATATATGTCAGGTCAATCTGCATTTGTGGGAGGGGCTGTAATGCACATGTGTGTACACATATTGTGAATGTCAGCAATGTGGGTAGTATCACAGCTTGTACTGTACATGTTGATATCTGCCCACAAATTATCCTATACCAATGTCACATTTGTGTCTGATGACAATACCTCTCCCCCACACATCCACAGGTACCTCTAGTGTGGCTGAGGTCCATCCTCCTGTTGCTGGTGAGTGTGGAACTGCTTTTTTATGGCTCATCTATACTCTAGGCATGTTAAAGGCTAATAGTTTGCCATGGACACAACTGTTAAGCTTATCCATATTGCAATATGTGCATGTTCACTTGTGGATGGGTGCTCTGCAGAGCATTACATTGGTAATCACAGTAGCATATTTCCAGGTGCTGTAACATATTAGCATGTATTTTTGTGAAGGTGTAGGCAGTCTGCTATAAAGGGGTGCATTACTATTGTGGAAAAGGGTGCACTGTGTTGTAGGTGAAGGTCCATCACATAAACTGACAAGTCACTTATCTCACATGTGTATAGTACTAGCAACATTAACAGGACATAGCTGCACTGCATGTTGTTAAGGGCCTGTCTTGTGTGTGTCTCTTGTGGTCTGCTTGTGTGTTCTGCATGGCATAAGTCATAAGGTGTGGTCTGTCTAATGCATTTGTGGCACCTCATGTAGGTGTGTGTGTGTGTGTGTGTGTGTGTGTGTGTGTGTGTGTGTGTGTGTGTGTGTGTGTGTGTGTGTGTGTGTGTGTGTGTGTGTGTGGATCAGCAGACATTAGTTCAGGAATGAATGCAGTCATGTTGTCATCTCCTCACAGGTGACCATGGGAGTTGGGGTGTGTTCCCCTCACAACCTGATGTCAGTGGCTCATCGGACTCTGATGATGATGGTTGTCACGGGTGGGGTTGTTGGGGGCTGAATCTGTACCATTGGTTGACATCCCACTTCCTCCCTCAATGTCCCCAGACACAGTCAATATGCCCACACATATCCAGCCCCAGCTGCCACAGATATTGGGCAGTCAGAGGGTGGTGGCCTCAAACAGGAGAGTGTGGCTACTATGGCATTTGTGACTGTAGACACTAGCCATAGCCAGAGACCTGGCGAGGTCCCATACAGACAGACTGACAGGGGTGCTTGAAGGAGGACTGCTGCCCATCTAGCACCTGTCAAAGGTGTCACAACACGTGTCACTCAACACATGTTTCAGCCCATCATGAAGGCACACGCACGTTGTAAATGGTACACCAGATGGATGCTCAGGGTCATGGCTGCCACACTGCCTGGTATGCATGACTCCATCCACAGCATTGGTGATGCCTTACATCATTTCATTGCTGTAGTGGATAGACAGTGGGGTGAGACCATATCAGTCCTTAATCATGCAATGTCTGTGCATGCATACCCCTTGACACAGCATGCTACTCCTGATACATGTCACCTGGGATTTACATAGGATCACAGGTTCATAGGATCATAGAAGGTTAGTAGGGTAATGGTCCTGGGTCCCTTACAAGCCTAGCCATTACTTTATCCCCCACACAATCATCGATCAGCACCTGTTGCCCCTGTCATAGAAGAACACAGGTGCAACCCCTAGGATTGATTTGTGGTTCCCCATCCACTCATCACGGTTGCACTTGATGAGAGTCTGCATGTTACTCTGACATGTCTGGGAAGTGCATTCCTGAGACAGAGCAGCCTCTGGAAGACAAACCTGTCTCTCCATCAGGTTTTGTTGATGTCACATATCAGATTCAGTCCTGCCATGCTGGTAATGCGTGAAGAGTTAGACTCACATATATGGGCTAGCTGTTGAAGGGCTGGGCACAACATTGCCATTAGGTGTGCCATAGCCCACCTGTGGACAACCTGTCCAATACTGAGTGGAGCACTACTGATTTGAGGCTGTCTGTATGGATCAGATGTTGGATGCCATGGATTACCTTTGTGGGTATTACTATGTCCTTTCCAGTTGCTGCAGATGTCTGGATAGGTACATACCAAATGGGTCATGGTACTACATTATTGCTGCACTGACTGAGGACTATACAGAGATAATGTCCACCTTTTATCTGGATGCACTGCCTTTACCTATGTGGTGAGCCATGTACAAGGCTTTTCTGACCACATCTGCTACTTGATGGCTGAATGCAACAGTGTTATCAACCTGAGTACCCAGGTCTTTCCATGCAGGTTGTGAGTTTATGGGGTTGCCATTGACATGGGAAATAGTGGGGCCATGTCCTTGCTGTATGGTATGATGGTACTGCTTTCTGCTTTCAGCTTGAGGCCAGGACATTTGCCACCATTCCATACCTGATGTAAGACCCCATTGCAGTGTGTTAACATCAGTCGGTGGGTCAATGACAGACAACACACAACTTATAGTCACCACAGCCTTAGGCAGTACCTCCAAATATGGGTGGTGGCAGCATCCATGCCTAGATACATGTGAGTCATTGGGGGGAGCAACAGGGCCTACACATGTCTACATATTGCACAGACATAGGCAACACAACATAAGATTGCCACCTTATGAAATGTGCAATGTGGGACACTTCTTGTAGTATCATAAGAGCTGGCATGAAAAACCATGCCCACGGCAAGTGGAACAGACAGGAATTCTCTTGGTCTTCCAATATGACAGCTTATTTTTGTCATATTTCTATAGCTTATGCTATTTCCCATAACATTAAGGTGTTTCTGATGTACAATAACTGCTTTATGCAACTATTTCACAACTTTAGGAAATGTTTGTTGTCCTCCTCTTGGGACCTCTGTATTGTTTGAGTTGTTTTCATAGGTCACAACTGGCCAAACATGGACTGGAACCTGCAATGTGGGACAGGTGGTGTCCATACCTCTCACCTGTACAGATTTCTGTAGAATGTCCTGATGTTTACCACATATTTTGGTCCATTTTTCATAACAGTGTAGTTTTCTTGCATATTAGTGACAAATCATTAATGACTAAAGTTAAACAATAATGTCAAATATTTTATTTTCAGACTTCATACCCTTCCAAATATTCATGCTAATGCACAATCTGTTATGCTATCAACTTTCTATGTTTGTAAGAGCAATATTTAAAAATTTCACCTATTATTTGGCCTTTGTCCTACTTTCTTTGTATGACTTTATCAAGATTTTTTGTTCTAAGTGGTTGAGAGGTATGATGGTGGGCATAACACAGCCACACTGCTGTAAGGGCATATGCATTCACACATGCATAAACTCACAAAGTTCCTTGTTTTGAGAATAGAACCCCTACCAATCTAGGTATATATATTAAAGTGCTGCATACATATCGCATGTGGCACAGAGCTTATGTGCAACAGGCCCTGTAAAGTGATACAATGGGGGGGTTAACAGGGTAGAACAGGCCTTCAAAATGGTATAACTATCACTCACACAAGACAGCCACACTGCTACATGGGATATACTTTACTCATACACACATACACTCACAGAATTGTCAGTTGCTAGATGAGAATCCCCTACCTATCTAGATGTATCTACTATAGTGCTAGGTATTTATCACATGTGCTGCAGAGCGTATGTGCCTGGAGAGACTCTAACAGTGCATCTAAGGTGAATGACAGAAGCAGGCCCTGTAAAGTGATCCAATGGGGGGAGTTAACAGAGTGGAACAGGCTCTCAAAGTGGTATAATCATCACTCACACAAGGCAGCCACAGTGCTACATAGTAATCACATGCACCATGGAGCTTACGTGCCTGAAGAGTGTCTAATGGTGTATCTAAGGTGAATGACAGCAGCAAGTCCTGGGGGGTTAACAGAGAGGAACAGGCCTTAAAATGTATTGGCATTGCACACACATAGTCAAGACATACACAACACTGCAGGGGGATATAGTTTGACACACACACTAAGTTGCCATTAGAACCCCTGCCTATCAATCTGTTTAGACAATAGGAGTGTGTACTTATCACTTCCACCACAGAACTTAGGTGCTTGAAAAGTGTCTAATGGTGCATCTAAGGTTGATGACATTAGCAGGCCCTGTAAATTAGGCCAATGGGGGGGGTTTCATAGGTAGGCACAGTCTTTAAAATGCATTGGCATTGCACATACATAGGCAGGAACTACACACAGCTGTAAGAGGATATATTTACAGATACACACACACATTCACTGACTGAAAGGCCATTAATGGGCTTAGAACCACTACCTATCTAGCTGTTCACACTATTATACTATGTAGTTATCACATGTGCCACAGAGCTTATGCATTTGGGTAGTGTCTGCCACTGCTGTTGGGGTGGATGACATTATTAGCTGCTGACAGGGAGGCAACTGTTGTGGAGGACAGCAATTACAGGGCCATAAAATGAGTGACCATTGCACAGACATAGCCTGTTGGGCATGTGTATTCTGCTGCATGTGGAATATATACACAGACACACACAAGGTGGCCAATGTGATATTAGAATCCCTACCTACCTATTACACACTACTTCTCACCATACTATTTGCACGTGTCACTGGTTACAAGTTGTGTATGAGTGTCTGCTGCACTATATCACACTATGCTTTATTGAGTCTCTCTCTGTCTCTCTCCCCATCTGACTGCCTTTCTATATATGATATGATATGATATATGTGTGTGTGTGTGTGTGTGTGTGTCCTATATATATATATATATATATATATATATATATATATATATATATATGTGTGTGTGTGTGTGTGTGTGTGTGTCTATATTAAACCCAACAGATCCAGAGATATGTTATATGTGCCACATACAGATAGATAGGGGTAATCATGCCTGATGGGTATAGGGAGAAAAAGTATACATAGCTGTCTGTATGCACAGAGATATATGGATATCACAGTTCTATAGTCAGATGTGGGTTCAGACGTGGACTGAAATTAGCTAGGTGTAGTAGCATGCCCGGTATGATCATCATTAATTACAATGGAACTCCTGACCAGAACTACCTGTACTCCAGTCCAGGATTTTTTGTGCTACAGCCAATTGTCTGCTGGTCCTGTTGGAATAGTCCAGCACCTCCCTGATATACTGCCTGAGGGATTTTGTGGCTGTGTGCTGTCTGCAATATCTGACCCATATGTACAGCATGTATTGGATTGAACAGAGTTTTGCATACTATGTCTTTTACATTTTACATAGCACTGTGATTTCTTGGTACGTAAGTGGCAAATCAGTATAGATTGATATGAGGAAACACTGGCAGACATTTGGGTTACCGACTCTATACACTGCAGGGAACCTATGCTACCAGTCAAACTGTTGTATTCTCCACTTTCTACATTAGTCTGGCCAGTAGTTCATCCTTCCCCTTATATGTGGACCTTTGTCCTGCCCTGCTCCAGTTCCTGGCTTTGTCCACAGTTGCTGCTCTTTGTAGTTGTAGGTATGCTGTGACTGGTGTAAGAGATGTAACACTGCACACAGGGTTACAGACTTCACACCTCTGACTGTACCTGTTTTGCAGGTTGTCCAGCGTAGTGCCCCATACATCTGCTCTGCTCTTCAGATGTTTTGTCTTGTACTGTTATTATAAGGCTACAGCCTTTAATGTGGACAGGGCCATATATAACAGTGGGGCATAGGCCCAAACATGGGGATGGGGTTTTAATATTGCTGTTACAAACCTAAGAAAGTTGGTGGAATGGTTTTGTATTACCATGCATTTTCCAGTGGGTCTGAAGTCTGCATCCCACCTGTCTGTTATTAGTTGCTCACAGCAACCTTTAGTCATTTGCCAATAGTTTGCCAGAAAACTGCAAATGTTATGACAAACAAAACAGACATTTGTGCCATAAATGTAGACATGCTGTTAAACTCTGTAGATTTGTGGGGTATGGATGGTGCCCACTGACTTGTTGTAAGTACTGACACAGTTACATGACAGCCTTTATATCCAGCTGCTACACTGACTTGTTACAACCTGCTGTTATACTAGCCACTGTCTAGGTTACTGAGGGCTGTGTACTGTCCATATCCATTGTCCCCCTGTCCCTCCATTGTGTCTATCTTTGCCCAGCTTTCTTGCGGTAAGAAATATTGACATATTCACAGTCTGTAGAACTCCTACCATAGTTGTAGCTCACATGCAAAACAGTAGGTGTAGCCAGTCTCGAACCATGTGCCCCATCAACCATGGTAATGCACTTACCCTCTAAGCCACAACAGCCACCAGACAGTGCAGTTTACTTCCCGACAATATCAACCACAGACAAGCATAGCACTTTGACCCTTGCATATTGAGGAAATGGTACATGTCACCAGGTTGATTGGGACAGCCCAGGGATTGTGTGGTGTGCTGATATTACCCTGCAAACACACTGTGACTGCAGTTGTATGGAGACACAAGTGTGTTGAGGGTAGGGGACTCTAGCATTGACAGTCAGGCATCTGTCCTGTGACTCCACTGTATGTCATTCACTCACATAGTGCATTGGGTTTTGCTGGCTTGGCACCTACTGCATATTAAGGGTTGGCAGTATTGGACGGAGAGTTCCTGTTGTCCCACACACTGTCAGTTGTCTGCAGCTATCCCAGTAGTCCACTGTATTCCCTTGCATACATGCAGCAGGTCCATACATATGCTACCATAGTCTACTATACCATTCATTTATTGTAAAAAAGAGTGACTTACCTTGTGCCATCAGCAGTTGAGATAACAGTGCTTCAGGGCTGTCTCTGTCTGATGGTTGCCATACACAGCCACTACATGGTAAGGTACAGGTTGTGTGGTGTGGCTGGCATCCTTTTTATATGTATGCGAGTCAGAGTGAGGTGACAGTCCCTAGATCCCTAGGTTGTCAGTGCATGTGCTATGCCTTTTTGCCAAGGCTAGCACATACTGGGGACACCTACGTCTGCCTACAGGGATAGGTTCAGGGGGTTCCTTCTGCAAGTCCCCCTGTGGCTGTGGGGACCTTGGCACTGTTGGGGAGCTGTGTGTCCCTTCCTTGTGATGTTCTTGCCACAGCTGTTTCCAAAGGATCATATTGTGTAGCATGGCACATACTGTGAACATGTGTGCACATGTGGCTGAAGAGTACTGCAGGGCTTTACCAGATATATCATGGCAGCGAAACCATGACTTGAGCAGCCCAAACACATGTTCTGTGATGTTCCTAGTTTGTGCATGTGCCTCATTATCGCATTCTTCAGTAGGTGTGTGTGCATTTCTAATGGGTGTCATCATCCACTGTTCTAGTGCGTAGTCAGCATCCCCCACTAGATGGCCATGAGGGATGTCTCCCCTGGCAGACATCTGGTACAGCTGTAAGGCATGCCAGATATGGGAATTGTGATAACTGCCAGGGCTGCCAGCACACACATTCATGATAATGCCCTGGGCATTTCACACAACCTGGCTGTTGATGGAGTGATACCCCTTGCATTTGATGTAAACCCTACCCTCTTCACCAGGTGGTGCTTTGATGTGCACATGAGTGCAGTCTATGGCACCCAGTACCTCAGGGTAGTGTACTACATGGTAGAAGAGATGCATATTGCTGACAGTCTCCTCAGGGGTGCGGGGTAAATAAATGTGCTCACTGGCATGTGCTTGCATGGCATCCAGGAACAGGTTTAGTACCCTGGATGCAGATGCTTGTGAGATCTCCATTATATCCCCAGTTGATCTTTTAAAAGTACCTGTAGCTAATATTCTAAGGGCTACACATACCTTTGTTTCCACTGAGATGGGTTCCCCTCTGTTGGTTCTGGGTCTGAGTTGAGGGTGGCAGAGCTTGGTGAGTTCTTGTAGTATGTCCCTATCCACCCTGTAGTGCTCTACAATCTCCAGCTCAGGTAGTCCCTGGAAGGTCACCCTGGGTCTGAACACTCTTCTTCTTCTTCTCAGTCTGAGCCTATTGCTAGCATCATCATCTTCACTAACCTCAGCCTCAAGCACATACAGATGTGGCAGAGCAGCAGCAGCCCCTAGAATTTTGTCAGTTAAAATTCCCAAATGTTTACTCCAATGGTGCAAAGTATATGGAAAAATTAGATTGTAGAGTGTATGCATACTTTATAGTGGTGTGCTGCAGTTGCAGCCTGACTGATTGGCTGATTATGCTGCATTCCACTTGATAGTTATAGCATTGGGGGGGTTGAATGGGCCAGTATCTGTTGAACAGGGCTTATCAGTCATTTCTACCTGACTGGCTTTCCCAGGCAATTTTTTTTTTTACTTTTTTTCCTTATTTTTTTCACTGCTAAACAGTGCAGCACTCCTCTCAAACCCACGTCACTAGTGTAAACAATGCTCAGCAGTTTTGATCTTCCCACAACCACGGCCATACTTAGCTTTTCTTGCTTAGCTTTTCTTATACTAGCTGAAACACGCTCAGCAACATCAGACACAACACCACCCCCCTGCTTAGCTGAGCGGAAACAGGTGCCGTTAAGCTCCAATCCACTTTAACATAGAGTGACACACCCCCTTGTGAAATCAGCTACCTGTTCTGCTTACACCAACACTGTTCTAGCCCTACCATGGTTTGTTCCTGCGGACACGGTGGCCCTTTTTGCTATTCAACAACCCTGGCTCATTTACATACACCTAATTGCATATACCCTGGATACTGCACTACACCAGGCTATACGCAATTAGGTGTATGAAAATGCGTATATCCTGGATACTGCACTACACCAGGGCCTGTCTCCTCAGCAACCACTGTCACCTGCCATTGTATGATTCTATCTGATGGGCATTAGAATGCAATACTTTGTGTCTAATTTTCATTTTATAAAGTTTTATTTATTTATTTATTTTGCATAACGGCATGTTTGTGCATCGCTGGGTGCCATTTAAACTTTATATATATATATATATATATATATATATATATATATATATATATATATATATATATATATATATATGTGTGTGTATATATATATATATATATATATATGTGTGTGTATATATATATATATATATGTGTGTATATATATATATATATATATATATATATATATATATATATATATATATATATATATATATATATATATATATATATATATATATATATATATATATATATTAATTAAAAAATATATATTTTTTTATATTGCATTGCTTTTTGGAATTAGTGGCCATAGTTCTGGCCATTTGCATGCCTACTGTGCACTGTCCACCCTTTTTTGGGGACTTTTTCAGTCCCTGTTTAACTCAGTCTGGTACATGGTTTCTAACCATGTACATTTCCTACACTGACACAGCAACTACACTTGTTCCTTTCTGCTTGCTGAATCACAAATTCACCTCATTTGCATGATTTTCACCAGCTTATGAGGTGATTTGCATTCCATAGACACCTCCATGTCTGCACGCTCATGCATGCTCCCAGCTCTGTTTCCTGGATTTCTCAGCAGCCATGTCCTGTGTTCAGGCTGCTACACTATTTCTACATGGAGAATCTCTCCATGTATGGTTTATTGAATTCCACCCAAGGATCTAAATAGGTTTGTTTTTATCTTATTGGTTGCTTGGGTAGTAGTAGTATTGTTGAGGGTTGAATGTTACAAGATTGCAATTGTAGATAACACGGTAATGACAGAATGTGAGTAAGTTGAAGACAATGAGAATAGGTACAAGAAAGACTAAAAGTAATATTTTGTCAAATGTTTGGCAAAATAAGGGTAGACGAGAGAAGAGAAGAATCATTAGGAGAGATTAGACTGTCAATAAGTTATAAGACAAAGTTTATTGATAGGGTAGGTTTAAATTTACTAATTATAGTGTTACACAGATGTGTTTGTGGTTGGGTTCAAGTATAAAATGAGAGCCAAGATGTTTGATGGCAAGAGAGTGTAATAAAGGTATTTCAGAGCAAAGGGGTGGGATGAAGTTATCTGAAATTATGGGCTATTGGTTGTGGAGATTCATAAGTAATGACTAATTGGATAGGAGATGTTATGACTGTTATGGAGGGAATGCTTTGAAGTGGGTGAGTTATTTGCAGATAGTGTTTAATGTAGGTATAAAAGTAGAGTTAGTGGGGTGGGTGGGAATTAGGGGCAGGGTAATGAAGTGAAGCAAAGTGAGCCCAGGAAAAGAAAGAGCAAGCAAAGTGGTGTTTCCCTGAATAGTAGTAGAGACTTCAAGAAAAAAAAAATGTTATCCTTGATCACTGTTATTAATCATACAGATAGACTTGCTCCTATTTCTTATCTAGTGTTATTTTGTTAGGAGGAGCTCAGTAGAGTTCTGTTTTTGTTAATCGGTACTGATTTCACTATATAAACTTACAATCCTGCAGCTTACCTCTGATGATTTGCTTAAAGTCTTGTTTTATGAGGCCAGCCTCCCTTGGAAATTAACTACTTTGCTAGATGATTCCACTCTTTTACTCTCTTGGACTATATGCTGATGGACATGGAGGGAAATATTCAGAACAAATACATTGCTATCAACGTTTTATATGCACTTATACAACGGTCATTTTTCTTAAAGATTTCTTTGGGTCCTGCTGTGTTAATGGTGCTATGTTTCACCACAGCAGTAGGCATTTTAGATTGTATGTCTCCTTGCTATAGGCTTGACATATGTGGAGTCTTTTAGGAGTTATCGGTGTGCATTACAGTTTTCTTGCTTTCTACTCTTTGTTGTTCCCTGAATCAGGTAAATTGTTTGATTGCAAGGAGCTCCATGAATTGATTGGGTAGCTGCATAACACCTCTTTACTACTGTGTATTTCATTTCTGGGCACCTTTCTGCCCTTATTTATTTATTTATTTATTTCATTGTATTGGTCAGTGAAGAAACATTCTAGGTTTCTTTATTGTCTGTCCTTTGACAGATCTCATAAGAGACTCTAGTGCAATGGTTTCCTGAGGCAGGTAAAGCATTTAATGAACTAATAAGGATTCAGTTTTCTGAACCTGTGTTACGCACTTCTGGTTTTACTAAACAGTATACCTTATATACAAAACATCATGCTATATCAGCAAAAAGTTAAATAATGTAGAAGGAGATTTTCCACTATAGAAAGAGCTTGTTTAGTAGTCCTTGAAGTATGTAAATAAGTATAAGAAGAAACAGCTTTCATGGATGTGATTGCAATGGCCTCTTTTTGTGTGGTAAAAAAGCATCCATATAGCTTTGTATTCTCACTAATGAAATCTGTTCTACCTGACAGTTATAGTAACATTGTAGCAGATTGTCAGAAAGGCTTTAATTATTCTGTAGGTAAGAAATGCTGTGAGGCTGTCATTTTTTTCTAACCGAATACGGCACAATGTTCCATAATCAGCATGCCATTACTTCAGTATTTGAATAAAACTAAAAAAAAAATACAATCAATGAAAATAAATTTACAGCAAGTAGCAGCTAAGAGAAAAAGAAGAGGGAATGTTTTTGATTAGACAGAGACATATTCAATATCCTGTACATTTACTTCTGAGACTGCCAAAGCATGTGTATTTTAACATTCTGTCAGAGCAGTACCTTGAAATTTCAACTCACATTTATTTAAAAATTCCAGCAACAAATGAATAGGAAGACACAGAAACAGCTGATATATCCAGTTCAAATCTTTTACTGCAGTGCAACAAAACACAAGCGCTTTCGCCATACAGGCATCAACAGGTGCATTACGAAAGCACTAACATACACACACCCCTATTTATACATCAGAAGTCACATGATACAAATTCAAATTTAAAATCACAGATTTAAAAACACAAAACATAAAAAAGACATATATCAGCGGATGTGGTACATGGGCTTAATGAATCAGTTCCATTAATACCTAAATTAAAGAAGAGACCCCTAAGAAGGTAGTTAGCATCAAGGTATAGTTTTAGCATGTATTATTTATGTCTGATGTTGTTTTTTATATTAAATGTATATGTCTTTTTTCTGTTTTGTGTTTTTAAATGTGTGGTTTTAAATTTGAATCTGTATCATGTGACTTCTGATGTATAAATAGGGGTGTGTGTATGTTTGTGCTTTTGTAATGCACCTGATGATGCCTGTATGGTGAGAGCACTTGTGTTTTGTTGCACTGCAGTAAAAGATTTGAACTGGATATATCAGCTGTCTCTGTGTCTTCCTATTCATTTGTTGCTGGAATTTTTGCTTTGGACACAGTAAGTGAGCCTTTTATAGCGGTAGTAGTTTTTGTCATTTTATTTAAAAAGTGTTTAAACCTAAGCATGTTACACAATTCTTACTGACATTTCAAGAAATAACAAATAAATAAAAATAGTAATGGAAAATATAGAGTACAATTTAAAAATTGTACTTATGGGCTGGGATTGACAGACAAGCATTTCACATATGCATGGTATTAAATTTCAGGAATCCAGCAGGGAAACGTGGACCATAGCTGCTTATATATGATTCAAAGTTTGCACAACTCTTAGTTAAAGGAAAGTAGCACATGGTAAATTAGTGGAGCTGTGTTTAGAAGGACAATCGACGTTAGGTGGTATCAGTGGCAGCCTTGCATTAGCGAAGTGCCTGTGAAAGGGGTAATTGACATCACAGGAAAGGCAATCAAGCATGCCTGAGCTTGCCTGAGACTATGTGCACTCGTGTAGGCAATGAAGGGCCAGACAGGTGAAGGAGACCCAGTACAACAAAATGCCAACTTAGTTCATCATAAGGAAAGGGAGACAGAGGAAAGTGAAAAAAGAGGGAAGAGCAAGCAAAAGAAAACATATAAGTGACCTGGAGGAATGACTGTTGATGATTAAGACTGGTACACTGTTGGTGTATGTGTGTGTGTATCTATTATCTATCTATATCTATAGCTATAGCTATACAAACACACACACACACACACACACACACATATATATATATATATATATATATATATATATATATTTTTTTATTGTTGAGTGGTTCCCGTGTTTCATATAAGAAGACAAATGGTAGATTGGGAAAGAAGTGAAGTATGATTGTGGGAGAAATACTGGGGGAATGGAAGGTTGCATGGGCACACAAACATATAATGCAGGCAGAGATGGACAGGGGTTGTTAGACATAAAAGGTGGTGGCCACAGTAGGTGGAAATAGGCTGACACAAGGCTGACAATTGATAATGTGAGGATTGGACAACAAACTAGGCATGAAGAGTGACACACAAGATGGGGAGGCTTGAATAATAGATATGGCAAGGAATACTGGTCTAAAGTCTAGTTTACAAAGATATCAGTCACCTCCATGGCTGATGTCATGTGCAGGCCAAGCTTGTGCTGGCCTGATGGAAAAAAAAGGATGACCTTGTGACTCAACCAGTCATGCCAGGAGAATGGTTGTGAGGTATGTGTGCAGCTGTTAACATACCTCAAATGTCACCAGCCTTCATAAAGGATGTTCAGAGACCAGATGAGACTCCTACAGGCCAGTATTAGAGGAGGCCCACTGCATTCCCAAGTAGTGACCACAGGGGCCACCAATAAGCCTTCCAGCTTACCTTCAGCAGGATGACCTCCATCATCTTCCTGCTGTGACAACCTGGCCTGGCACCTATTAGTGATGCAGTGGCAGTGGCATTAACTGGTGCAAGCTAAGGTAGATGCAGCCATCCCTCTGCCACTGACACAACTCGACCTGCAGACAGAAGATGAAACAAAAAGGAACACATTATTATGGACATATGCTACATAAACTTTTAAATCTGTATAGTATGGAAGTGTATATGGAATAAACTGCCTACTGCTGAGGGAGCCACTCTTGCCTCCTCAAACATCCTTCTGTTCTTTCCACTCCTTAGTTAGTGTCAGACAAAGTATTAAGAACTTAGTACACAGGAGGACCTGAGAAAACAAATGAAAAGGGAAAAGTATGCTTACAGTAAAACTCTGGACAGTCTTTCCTGACTCCTGCTCCCCAGTAGCTAAGATGGGTGGGACGAAAACACTGCTGGTTGCTATAAAATCACCTGTACTGCTTGCCATCATAGCACAGCTGTGCCAGGTATCAACATTGTACAGAAGGCCATTATATTGGCCCAAGAGGTGCCTTTGGGAGGAGGAACAAGATCATTTTGCTTTCCTTCTGACACCAAGCAAGAGCCCTGCTGTAATCAGCACCTGAAGCAGCCATGGCTACCCAGTCAGGTCAAATCAAGGACATTCGACAACTACTTCACTCATCACCACAGGTATCTGTGAACCATGCCTTTGTGGTTATGTTCTTACATTTGTATCATGCATGGAGACATGCCAGAGCTGGAACAAATCACATAGTGAATATGGTCATATTAATATTCTTATATGGATATGAGGGCTTCATCTGCTATGGGAGTCTGCACAAGGTATGTGGACTTGCATTCATTGCATGCCATTGCTTTTACATCTGTTCCAACACTGCAGTTAGGTATTGTCACTAAGTAACATTGCTACAGTAGAATGGTTATGTCTGTTTTCACAGATGATTCAGTGTTGGGTCCTTCCCCATGTATGTCTACATGCCCAGTGTCAGTGAAGCATCTGAGCCTAACAATAATGGCAGTCAAAGCATGATGCAGTCTGCAGACAGTGACACTGTCCACCAACATGGTAGGCATATTACCTTCATCATCTACTGATACCATTCCTTTACCTGTGCAACCCAAACTTCAACCCCAGGTGAACAGTGTAAGACAGGAAATAACCAGCCCTGCAGCCCAGGACACCCCTTAACACCAGTCCACAGGCAACAATGGATACTGGTCGCTCTAATATGCATAGGGACAGCAGTAGGGAGAGCATTCAAGTGACAATCAACACTTTGATTCATGCCCCACTATTGAACTGAGTGTCCATTTACATTACGTGTGGATGGAGAGTCTGTTCCAGAGCAGTGGTATCTTCTATGTACCTACCCCTCCAAACAGTTCTATTGATGTTTCAGAAGAGATTAGAACCTAAATTGAGTATTTCGTATGCCATTTGAGTTGCTGATGTGCAGTAAATTTATCAGCAATGGGTCAAAGGATGCCTTATATACCAAACACAGGTCTCCTCTTAACAATCTGTAGGATACCAAGTATAGAGACAGAGCATTGAGTTGGTTCATGTAGGACATGTTGTTTAGGCCTTCTATACTTTTAGTAAGGTGTCTCTGTTGGCGTTTCAGTTGTTGCATGTCTCTGTACAGACACATGCCAAAAAGGTGCATTATAGTCAATAACTGTCCTAATAAGGGCTGAGTAAAGGGGGGACAAAGACATTGCTAGAATTAGATGAAATCCCTTTGTTTATAAGTTGTGCAATTTAGAAGGACTGCTGCATAGTTTATTCTCCAAGTGGGCTGCTTATGCAGTAGCATGTATTACTTTTCAGTTTTAACATGCTTACAGAAAATGCATTATGCTATTGTTTGAAAATAGCTAAACTTTATCTTAGTAGACTAATTACTATGCCAATAAAACCCATTTTCCAAAGCAAGAAACAAAACCAGTTATGCAGTAAAGAATTTATGAGCGGATCAGATACTTATCTATTTTTATGACTTTGTTTTCATTTCTGTTTCTCTAGCATGTGTCCTACTGATATAAAATGTCTCCAGCAGAATAAGAACAGCAGGGAGAAGCGTATAAAATGAGAAGCACATTCGTAGCAGCATATGATTTTACAGAGCTGCAAGGCACAGGAGTAATAACTTCACTGAACAAGCAAAATCAAATCAAGCTGTATAAAACTAAATAAAAATATATTGCATTATACTATGTTTATGCTATGTGAACATAAAGGAACTAATATTTTGTCTGCCTAATTTAGTAATATTACTGTATATCCTACTGTAGAAAGATGCTGTAATATATATATATATATATATATATATATATATATATATATATATATATATATATATACAAAAGCACAAGCAATTTCAATATTTCATTTTATCAGCACATTAAGCAACTTCACTGAGCTGGTTGTTGTGTGATAAACACATACATCATTGCAAAGGACTTTCTAGCTTATCCTTCTGTCTTACCAACAACCTAGGTATGCACTTACCAGGCTACAGCCTGTTGTGCCTTAATGCTCAAGTATCTAGATAAATTAGTTATGAGTGAAAGGGTTCAGAATCATATTACAAACAGGCACACACAAACAGAGAAATACCTCTGCTTAGGCACTTTTAGAATCATAGGACTGAAAGGATAATTATATCAGCTTTCATTTGGGACTTGAATCCAATATCTCCAACATGCTATGCTGGTGTAACTACTGCTGGACCAACAAAAGCATCTGAACAAATGAGTGTTGAGTTTTCCCTTAAGTCTCTTGTCCTTGCAGTTAGGAAACTTCCAGCTTGATGCTTAAGGTCACATTATGTAAACACACACACACACACACACACACACACACACACACACACACACCTCTGCTTAGGCACAGTTAGAATCATAGAAGTGAAAGGATAATATTAGCTCTTATTTGGGACTCAAACCCAAGACCTCCAGTATACTACATTGTTGTCACTGATGGTGGGCCAACAAGATCCTGTGGACAAATAGATGAACAGGAAAAAGCACATCATTGCGGATGGGAAATTCTGGCATACAGGGAAAGGAGAAAAGTGAAAAAGTAAAAGAGAGACAGAAAGAGGATGCAGTATATAACTGCATTAGCAACACAGATTCCAAAGGAATGGAAAAAAGGCTTCTTTTGCAAAACAAAAAAAAAAAACAATGATAATAATAACAATATAGTATGTTTTATGTCACAGGAGGAGTAAGATGGGTGCAAAGAGGTCATCCAGCAAAAGGATCATAGTTATCAGAACATGTGCTAAGCATGAGCTGGGTGACAGTCTGAGCAAGAAGTTCTCATAAATGTTTTTTTTTTTCAGGGATGCTTTAAATGCTGAAATGTCATTGGTGGAATGAATAGCTAGTCGTAAGGAGTTCTATATGGTGGAAAGATAATGGCATGTAGGTTTTATTATAGTTAGGGCAAAAAAAAAGAACATAGTATGTGGTTTTAAGTGTGTGTCTGATGATTTTTTAGAATGGATCTGTGTGTGCCCTAGTAATCATGGGTGATGACGTAACAAGAGCTGTGATGCCAGTAAGGAGTTAGCAGTACAACATCAAGCACAGATCTGCTAATCTAACCAAACAACCAGTATGACATGTTCAGCCAATGACTGGTGCTGCAAATAGGGTCCAGAATTAATAGAAAAGATGCCCAACATACAGCAGAAAATAGTCCGGGTAGTGGTCATGCCCAGGGTGTGGGTGATTCAAAGACACAGATTGAGAAAAGCACAATGGTTGAAACTGCATGATAACTAGCATATGTAAATGAGTGGTTCTACCTGACTTCGTCGACAGCTGTCGCGAAAAAGACCCCGACGAATCGCGGGTTGACCAACGAGGAGGCCGCCGACGCGGGGAAAGGCTGTGTGAGTATGTAGAAGATTGGGACTTGGTGCGAGGCAGGTAAGTTGTGTGATTTGGTGGGTGGGGGGTAGGGTGGGGGTTAAGTGAGAGGTTAGTTAGGTAGGTGGGTTGATAGTGGGTTAAGTGAGTTAGGTTAGCGGGTTAAGTAGCTGGAGTAGGAGTTAGGTTAGTAGGGTGAGGTTTTTAGGAGGGGTTAGTAGGGAGCTGGTAAGTGATAGTCATATAGTGGACCTTTAGGTTAGGGTTAGGTAAGGTTGGCTTGTGTAAGTTTTTTTGTGCTTGTGTTGTGTGTGTGGTTTGTGGAATGGGGATGTGTTTTTTCGTGTGTGTACGTCGGTTATTTTTCGTTATCGGTTATGTGGGTTTTCGTGTTATGAGTACATAATGACATAAAAATAAAAAAAAAACATGCAAATGAGCAACATAGAATAGGCAAACACAACAGGCTAAGATGGCAGTGTGATTCAGAGACATAAAAATGGTTGCAGTGTGCACCCATGCCTATCCAGTTTGGACACAATGATTTACACAGTAAATAGCAGGGACACTGTTAGACATGTCAATAACAACAGTTCAACAGCATGTGCTAGTGGATGATTCTGCATGGAGACCACCTGCACCAGTGAAGATGATAAAGGTAGCAAATTACATATTAATGCTTGCAAGATAAGCATATAATCAATAACTTCAGGGTTGATAAAGATACGCTACGGGGCCTAGTTGAACTGTTTCACCCAAAAGCGGGCTGGAAGTGGGGTGTATGGAATGCTCATTTTTGTAGACACAAGTTGTGTGTAACATTGATGGTCGGACTACTGGTTTTATTCTACATACTCTGCTTCCCTGTGTGGTCCGTTTGGTTACCCTGCAGTTTTTTGCTTGTTTTGGATATTCTGTTTTTATCTGTTTGGCAGCACATCTCCACTTCTTAGCCAGCATTTTTACCAACTATGAATACATAGCTAAGTGGTTCTACTTACATCTTGCAACAAGTTTTACTTGTAAGTGAGAAACAATTCATGAACTTGTCTAATACAATTATTAATATGAACTCTAATAACCTGCTGTCTGAGAATAGAGGTAACTTAATAAAGAAAATTTTCGAATTAGAAGCCCTTGTACAAAAGTACAAGAGGCTTCAGTGGCAGAAGTTACGTTTTTCTGCATATCTTGAAATTGGAATAGTGCCTAGAGGCTTGAGAATTACTAAGATGCCGACTTATGGGAATAAATATCCTGACTTATTGAAAAAGTGGTGGGAACTTAATCTACAACTAAGCTTCAACTATATGAAGTTTATGAAAGACTTTTTCATACAGATTGAGAATGAACCTTCACATAAAATCAATGAATTGGAACAAGAAATAACTAATTCAACATACTTCCCTGATGTATCTACAGAATTTCAGTGGATGCTTGACAAACTAATGGCTTTTGAAAATAAGTTGATTTTGTCCAAAAAACACAAGTCTGTCCATGATTTAATTGATTTTGAAAATGGTATTGTGTTCTACTGGCCAAAGAATGTAGCTCCCAATTTCGCTCCAAGAAGTAATCATTCTAATATAAGTGAAAATCTGGTCACTAGTCATTTTCCTGTAAGCAACCTTCCAAGCAGAGATATTAGAGAGAACATGGCACCTTTAACAATGGTCGACAACCAATCAATGTGTGAGAGCAGCTCACCAGCTGATCTAGATGACTTCCCTCTGTTCAGGGCTAATACAAAATAATGCATTCCTTCAGCCTCGGGCAGTAATGCTATAATCAATGAACTAATGAATGCTACTAGCAGAGCTGAGACGACAATGGATAATGTGGATCCTAACCACAAGATAGATTTTTTAGACTCGACGAAGCAGCCGATACAGCGTCCTATTGTACTTTCACCCTTATAGGTACCGAACAAAGCAAGATCGAAGAGCAGATCAAAAGGAAGAAGCAGAATAAGAGAACGCAATGGAAGGCTAGCCACACTGACATGGATGGAACTAATCACCAAAAGCAAAACAGTACGAAACTGATTAAGTTGGGACATACTGTGTTGAATTTATCAGATGTTAATCTTTCAGATGTTGTGACGCAGTTATTGGATAAAGGTTTAACTTTTACCCCATCTACTGATGGGAATTTGAATGACAATCTCTCTGAATTGAGAGTTTTTATTAGAAATCCCAATTTAAAAGCTATGTATAAAGGGACAGAAACTAATACAAACACTTCATTGAAATGTTCTAGTACTTTCATCCCCAATAGTATTCCCGCAACTAAAGCTTTTAATAATTTATGTGAGACTGAATTGTATCTAATATTTTTTGAAAATAAAATAAGTTTTATAATGTAAGTTATGAAGAAAAACAAGCATTAATAAATCTGTGTAAGCGTGATGATTTAAGTATTAAGCTAGCTGATATAAGGTGGCAAAATTGTAGTAATGAATACAGCTGATAATAATAATTGGATGTTTATTTTGCTTTCAGACACTAACACATTTAGACAAATCAATAGATTAGAAGCTAATAGTGTTATTTATAAAGTGAAATCCTTTTTGTATGATCTGTTGATGCAACATTCTATCACGGAAGGAGAATATCTGGTCCTAGGCATAATTACACTTATTTTCCAACCACTGTTCTTTTCACTAAAAGATCAATGTCATGACTTGTTTAAGCACAGTGCATTGCATTGTGCAAACCAGTGGTGAACTTTTGGGAAGTTTTTGCCTTTTTCTCCATCCAATACAGTGTGACTGTGGAGTTGACATATATACATATGCATATATATGTATATATATTTTAAGTAAGTGGCGTGTTCCCCTGCAAAAAAAAAATGACTGTTCTTTTATTGTTTTTTTTTTTAGTTACCCTTTTAAGAACTGAACATCCACAGGTTTAATCCCTTACCTAACCCTCCCTCAGTACTGTAACCTCTTCCAGGCAGACACACACACACACACACACACACACACACACACACACACACACACACACACACACACACACACACACACACACACACACACACACACACACACACACATTCATCAGACTCTATACATGTCTACTACAGACACACACACAGACATAATAACAGCCCCTACCCCTATGTCTCATCTGAACTTCTCTAAATGTACTTGCACCATGGCTTATTGTATTGAAGTTAATAGTGTCAGCCATCTTTTGGCAATGTTGATTTTTTTTCTGACCCTGGTAATTTATGCAGCTGAACAATTCTCTGAATCACTCAACAGCATAAATTGGTAGCCACAGACAATTCTAGAGGAGAGCACATCGACCACAGACATTTCTAGAGGAGAACACATCAACCACAGACATTTCTAGAGGACAGCCCATTGCTAATTAGCATTAGCATGAGCCACTCTCACACATTGCCTCATTACCATGTACTCATGTACCATGGCTGGTGGGACCACCCTCCATGGTGATGTTCCTGCTCATGGAAAATCATTGCAGTAGGCAGTCACTGCATCAGAAAAGGTTACTGTAAGGGGCTGGCCACTTTAGTAATGCTTACTGCTCACAATAACCCTTTCTGTATCTCATCCTGCGATAATTGTATGTCTTTCTTTTGCATAAAAAGAACAGAAGTGATTTGACCTACAACCACTTTCCACATTCCTGCCCACCCAGAAACAATGAATTATGTACACTCCTACACTCACATGACAGCAAGTAAATGTAATAGGGTTTCTAGTCAATCAGCAATTTTGAAAGCCTTCTTAAAGTCACATAGCAATCAAGGCAAATCCATGTTGAAGTAACAGTAAAACCTCCGAATAATACTGTTCAGCACTTGCATTGACTCTATACTATTAAATGAAATATGAATATTCTTCAGGTCTTCACACATACACACACACACACACACACGCACACACGCACACAAGCACACACGCACACACACACACACACACACACACACACACACACACACACACACACACACACACACACACACATACACACACACACACACGCACACACCTAACTTGTGATGGTTTCTCTTGCATCATATAAACTCCTTAAGTAAATTTACCTTCAAGAAACTACCTATGCTGCTTATAGAACTACGTCTTCCATTGTCTGGAGACTTTATACATGGAAATTTTTACATAGATCTTTTTATACACCTTTGATGATGAATAAAATAAATAATAAAGATAATCTATGTAAGAGATGTAATGTAGAAATTAATGCTGACTGGGCTCATATGTTTTATGACTGTATAAAATTGAAAGAATACTGGAAGTCAATTAATGAATTTTTGCAGGCTCTTTTTACAGATAATTTCATTATTTCTAAATCTCTTATATTATTCAACACACCTGTACCCCAAAGTGTTAAAAGGTTAAGCTTCCCTTGTTATGGTCTATTCTAGCAGTGGCTAGGAAAATAATAACTAGAAATTGGATTTCAGATACACCTCCTTCGTTCAATGAATTTAAAAATGTTATGAATATAGTGTGCCATATGGAAATAAACACAATTAGGACTAGAACAAACAGAAAAACATCTTATTTTATTGTATGGGATAATTTACAAAATTTGTTAAAAAAATTTTAATTTCAATAGCATGGTATTTTAGTTTAATTAATTGATCTGATTGTAGTGGATGTCTTTGTAAATACTTTAGTTGTTTTGTTGAATATTATAATAATACCTATTTTTAATTACTTGTATAAAATTGTTATGATATTTCTCTTATATGTTAAAACAATAAACCTGTTTTGAAAAAAAAAAGAAACTACCTATGATTACTGTCCTAGTTTAATGGCTCCTATAGTAAGGTAAACTCATTTGACTTTGTGGCAGTAAGTGGCATTTAATTCAGACTTTAAGCTTTCACTCCTCAGGTATCTGCTATACATGACCCAGTTTCAAACTTCAATGTTTTAGTGTCTTCATCATCAGGAACATTATATGGTTGCCTGTTACTAAACAATGTGCCCCACGTAACAGTCACATATTAAAGTTTCCCCCTTTAGAAGTTCATTGTGAAGTAAAATTTCATTGCAAATACTGCATTGTGTACAGTTCTTTTCCCTTTAAACAACAACTTCTGATATATCTTCATAGACATTTGAAGCAATCAGAAAAGTTCTTACCATTGTGGCTTTGAAAGGTTTGATACATCAGCTTTATTTCTTATTGCAGCACTGCTCATCTTTGTGTTTCTATCATACTTGTATGCATACTGACTGATCACATCACTTTCCACCAAATATCCCTGGGTCATATAAATTTATCATTACAACTGGCCACACAACATCATATCAAATATTTACAAATACCGCTTTTTTATTTGAATTTTTCTCAAGCTCCTTTTCCACTCTTCTATTCCTTGCATAAAGCTACATAATTTTTCTTCCCACTAAGTAAATATAAGTCTTGTCCTAAAAAAAGTAAAAACAGCTATGCATTCTTTAAATGTGAAAAATAATAACACATAGCTCATCAAATATATAATACTTTTGCATTCCTGTCACTGTGCATGCACTTTCATATATTTTCAGCAACCTTATGACCGCCCATTCAACTTACAGTTATTCTATATCTTTCCATCTGCAATGCTTTCTAAACATATCTTAAATACTCTTTTACAGCATTAGTACTGTTTTAGCAATTATAATCCTCCAATCCTGCTAAGTTAGCAACAGCGCATTTATATCCATCACAGATAAACACATACATGCACACCTACACACACACACAAACACACACACACACACACACACACACACACACAAAGCTTTCACTGGAAAAAAACACTAAACTCTCAAACTATCAACAAAGGGTTTTTTTTCATCCCCACACCCCTGGCTCAAAATGCACTAGTAGGGATAAGGAGAAACATCCTTTCCCACACTGTTCTGTGATGTCACAGTCTAACATAGATGAAACATAACTGCTGCTTTGTGTTTTCACAGACAACCATGTATATATATATATATATATATATATATATATATATATATATATATATATGTTTTGGTTTTTTTTTTGTTTTTTTAATGTGTATATGAGTCCGGTAGCACTGATGTGTATGATCTATGTAGCACAGGTGTGTGTGGTAACTTCATATCAGTACATTTACAACTAAGAAGATAATTGCTACAAGATAGCCTCCCAACATTCTGTGTGCATATTAGAGCGAGTAAACACTATACCACTTATTAAAACTCTAATATACTACCTATATTTTGAGATATTTTGAATATAATATAATTTATGTATATAGCTAGCATTTAATATTCTACATGAGAGTAGCTAAATATTAAGTTTTTGACACTTTGCATGCTTTTATATTCCCTTTCTGGGATCCCAGAGCCACATTTGCTCTGAATTGAGAGTCCTTTGATAAGATTTGATCATTCTGTAAGACTGCCCCACAGCTGTAGCTAGAATAGTTAGTACTCCAGGCAATCCTTGGAATGGACCACCTTTAATTCCCAACCCCAAGCTGAGGGGAAAAAGGTCCTCCAAGGACTAAAAAGAATACCATCCTTCGCACCTTTATGAAACTATCACAAAGAGGACGATTAGCTCATTGCAAAAGACTTTAACACACTCATGGCTCCCTGTTGAAATGTCAGGACTCACAAAGCAGAGTCCTGAAAGGCAGAAAAAAATGAAAATACAGAAGAAAAGCAAATTTCAAACATTGCTGTTCTCCTTTGCATTTTTTTTCTGCAGAGGGCAACCCTCCCACAAGATGCACACCCCCTAAACTTATTTATACTAACTCTTAGATCACCATACCTTGGAGGAAAGTAAATATTCCAAGAAATAACAGTCTTGGACCTAGTATATTGAATTCTGGATTTTTGTTCATTTTGCCTCCATATGTCACAATTTGGCATTGTGAGTCCTAGCATTTCAAATGATTACCCATACTCACACACTAAAAACAAATTTGCACTTGCTCCTAATCGGCAACTATTTTGCTGTGCTGATCATACCCCCCAACAGCTTGTAGCCATGGCAGCTGCCCCATTCACCCTGCCTAAGCTACAGTACTGGAACTCCCCCCAGACAATTCTCACAGTAGGTGTATCAGGCACGGTCTATTAGGAGAAGGCCTCTGAACCAACCCAGGACTTGTTGGAGGGATTACATACCCCTGTGTGCCTGAGAACATCTGGAGATTAAACTGGAGACATTTGCTGGTGATTTCAAGTCTGATCTGCCCTGCTCAGTTTGTTCCCCCACCTCCCACAAGTGGTTTACAAAAGAATAGCTAGCTGGATTGTTTTGCATTGTTTGAATGCTTTTGTCTCACATTTTCTGGAACTTATCATTTTACTAGTACATTTACAGGTGCAGTCTCCTTGCTTTACATATAAGGAATAGCAGTGAGCACAGTGAGTGTTTTATTACCAAGATGCCCTCTAATGATCATTGCTTTCAAATGCTAGGGGGTGTCTGACTACTTTTTTTACCAAATTCCTTTTTATTGAACACTTAATGATAAAACAACAGCAAGCTACACACACAAAGAACATTATTTCTAGATCAACCACAGTAAACATTAAAAATGTGCAATCAACAAAAGGGTAAATGCAAGTAACAATGGCAAATCCAATAGCTGAATAATGTAACTAATAAATACTGGCTGCCTTTGTCAGGCATCCCATTTACAAAAATATGAATCATGCAGAAATGGTCCTTAGTTGTACATTTACTGTTATGGTGAGCTATCACCACAAATAGCATGCCAGATAGCATTCCAAATGGAGCAACATATGCCTATACTAGTATGTCCCAAATCCTAACAGATCGTATTTTAAGAGCACTAATCAAAATTAGTGCCATCCTGACCAGACATAAAGCTGCACCATGATGTCAATAGTGCAAAGAGAACAAAGGAGTTTGCACTGTTGCATTTGGCTAAAGATCATGCCAAAGGAAAATGTGTAGATAAAGCTCAGGTGCAAACAGTTCCCTGCTATCAGCAAGTTTATTCCACAAAAATATAACAAACAAATCATGGCTACGGAAATCCACACAGGTTATTTATTTACATCCTTACCTACATAATTATGTATTTACATACTTACTTATATATTTATTATTTTAACTGAGTAATTGAACTAGTCAGAGGGGCCTTTTCAACCATGAAGCAGGCCAAGTAGTCAAATGCAATGAGTAAAACACTCAGTAAGAAGCTGAGATCCCTCATAAAATCCTCCAAAGCTAGTTATGAAAACAAAATTGCCACTCATTCTAAAGACAACCACAATGCATTATATAGCTATGTCAAGAATCTCAATGGCAGCACTCATATCTGCTCTGAGTTACAGCACAATGGTACTAAATATACAGAACCAACTGATATTGCCAACATCCTGGCAGATAGCTTCAGTGCTAATTTTACCCCCCACCCCCACCCCCACCCCCTAAAGGGCCCATTTCTATACCGGAAGAATGCAAAGTTTCTGTAATCACGGCTGCTCAGGTAAAAACCGCACTCTCCAAAGCCAAGAACACAGCATCCATGGGACTTGACAACATCCCAGGCTGCGTTCTACATGAACTACGGAATGAACTGGCACTCCCACCTAAGCACCATGTTCAATCATAGCCTCACCTCAGGCTTTGTGCCCACTGAATGGTGCACAGCAATGGTTATCCCACTCCACAAAGGGGGAGCCACCATGGACCCCAGGAACTACCGCCCCATTAGCCTAACGAGCCTGATCTGCAAGGCCATGGAATGTATCATCATGGACCTTATAAGAAAAGACATTGGTAATCTCAAAACTCTGGACGCCACCCAGTTCGGGTTTGTAAAAGGCAGATCATGTCGCCTAAACCTGATTGACTTATTTGAAGCAGTCATCAAAGCCGTAGACAAGGGTAAGATGGTTCACACAGCCTATCTAGAACTTGCCACGGCTTTTGACACCATCCCCCACTGTGGAATTATAGATAAACTCACTAAACTAGGTATAAATCCCTATGTCACTCTGGAATTATAGATACATTCACTAAACTAGGTATAAATCCCTATGTCACAAGATGGGCTGCTAACTGGCTCACTGACAGAAGCCACACTGTGAAAGTAGCAGACTCCAAATCCGACTTCAGACCAGTGACAAGTGGAGTACCACAGGGTTCAGTCCTGGGTCTTCTCCTGTTTGGTATCTACTTTTCTGAAGTACAGGCTAACACAGAAGTTCTTTGGATAATGAAGTTCACAGATGACTGCAAACTATGAGCCATAATTGAAACTCATATCAATGTGGACATACTACAATAGGGCCTCACTGAGAAAGATGCTTGGTGTCAAAGCTATGGCCTCAAGCATAATGCCAAAAAGTGCATTTTCATCCCCTTTGGTAAAAACTCTGTACCCATGAGCTACCACATAGGTGGTAGTCTACTTAACACAAAAAGTGTGATAAGAGACCTTGGGACACAGGTGGACAGTAGTCTCTCCTTTGATAATCACATCGCCACAGTAGTCAGGAAATCCTTCTACGTGGCACACCTCATTACAAAAGGTTTCTCATTGTTCCCCTCTACTAGTCACTCATTAGACCCATTATAGCGTACAGCACCCCTTTTGGTATGTACCTCACAAAACATCTACAACTACTGGAAAGGCTGCAGAAATACTTCACAAAGAGGATTGACGGCCTCAAACAGATGCCCTATGCAGACCGTCTCAAAAAACTCCAGCTTTACTCAGTCGCATATCATCTACTCAGAGGTGATCTCTGCCTAACATACAAAGCTATGTCAAACCCAGAGCTGTTGGACATGCTCTACTTAAAGAAATCCCAATCCCTCTGAGCTACACACTCTAGGGACCTAAACCTTGTCACCACAATAAACAGAACATGCTGGAGGGATAGATTCCTGTCCCAGAGACTTCCCATACCTATCTATATCAAACAAAGCTCCTCATTCGCACTCGTCAAGAAGAATCTTGATGATTAGATGGGAAGTTGGAAATTCACCCCGGGGATCACCTCTGTGGCTCTGCTCAACAGGGGCACAGGAAAATAATTTTCTTGGGTGGCGAAAGCCAGGATACCTTTTTGGCTAGGCTTGTATAGGCCCTAGGGCTGATAGCCTAGTATCTACCTATGAACCTATAGCATATTATAGACATTATAGACATTGTTGCAAGTAAGAGAAAACAGCAAACAGTAGACTACAAGTATCACTAGCAGACATCAGAATGTGACTATCATTAGTAAAAAGAAGAAAACAAACAGCAGAATATAAGTATCATTAATTAATAATGATGTTGTAAAATACAGCAGTTTTGTATGTTGTTTATTAATAACATATTAAAGTTAGCAGTAAGGGAGTGACCACATGGAAATATTAGCTTATACAAAGTCTATGATGGAAAGAGCCATAGCCATTAGAATTCTCACAGTTTGCTGTAGTGCATGCTGCATCTGTTTAAATACATATTTATATAGTTGAGATATAGTAAAAAGAGGTGATACATTATTTAAATGTTAAAAGTTTTTCAATATGTTTAGGCCTGAGCCAAACAGATAACACCTGGTTTGTGACTTAAGAATCACAAATGGTCCTATGCATCTACACTAGCAGAATAAGAAAACAAATAGATGATAGAGTTTAATTGTTTATAACACTTAAATAAGTGGAGCAAGTAATATATATTGAAACTGACATTGTTATCAAGACATCTAAAAACATTTAAGAACATGTAAGAAATTAGAAGCACACCCAAATGCAAACATGATGTTACAGCCAGACATTCTTCATCAGTGTGGTCTCATTCAGGTACAGCAAATCCTTTATCATGCTGTATGTCACATTGTTATGCTATTGCCAAGTCAAAGTAATGGACTGAGTGGTCCTTAAGATTTATTATTATCATTAACCAGGTTTTCAAAACATGTTTATTACTTTTTATTGCATTTTTATTTATCTGGTGTCTGGTCTGCTGTATCTTTGCTTTCTCAGTGGGTGAGCATTGCAAAAAATTATCACACAAAAAGGTAGATGGCGCTTTTATTCTTTGTTCCTCTACATCTGAGCATCCATTGTCTTAAATAGGGTAACAAGATGTTAATCTAGGGTAAAATGAAACCTCATTATAACTGAGGGCGGGGCTCCTGTATTACTGAGATGTGTAGAAAAGAGTGCAAGTTAGTGTCCATTCAGAAGTTTCACATATATAGGGAAGGTTCTTGCCTGGAGATATTTTTGCTGCATATAACCAGCTGTTTCCAAAGATGAGACCATAGGGAACTGTAATCAACTGCCTATGTTTTTTTTTCTTGACCGACTTCATTTATGTTATCTACAATGAAACCATGGCTGTTTCATCCTATGACCTATCCACTGTGAGCTGAAACATGAGTGTTTCATCCTATGACCTATCCACTGTGAGCTGAAACATGAGTGTTTCATCCTATGACCTATCCACTGTGAGCTGAAACATGAGTGTTTCATCCTATGACCTATCCACTGTGAGCTGAAACATGAGTGTTTCATCCTATGACCTATCCACTGTGAGCTGAAACATGAGTGTTTCATCCTATGACCTATCCACTGTGAGCTGAAACATGAGTGTTTCATCCTATGACCTATCCACTGTGAGCTGAAACATGAGTGTTTCATCCTATGACCTATCCACTGTGAGCTGAAACATGAGTGTTTCATCCTATGACCTATCCACTGTGAGCTGAAACATGAGTGTTTCATCCTATGACCTATCCACTGTGAGCTGAAACATGAGTGTTTCATCCTATGACCTATCCACTGTGAGCTGAAACATGAGTGTTTCATCCTATGACCTATCCACTGTGAGCTGAAACATGAGTGTTTCATCCTATGACCTATCCACTGTGAGCTGAAACATGAGTGTTTCATCCTATGACCTATCCACTGTGAGCTGAAACATGAGTGTTTCATCCTATGACCTATCCACTGTGAGCTGAAACATGAGTGTTTCATCCTATGACCTATCCACTGTGAGCTGAAACATGAGTGTTTCATCCTATGACCTATCCACTGTGAGCTGAAACATGAGTGTTTCATCCTATGACCTATCCACTGTGAGCTGAAACATGAGTGTTTCATCCTATGACCTATCCACTGTGAGCTGAAACATGAGTGTTTCATCCTATGACCTATCCACTGTGAGCTGAAACATGAGTGTTTCATCCTATGACCTATCCACTGTGAGCTGAAACATGAGTGTTTCATCCTATGACCTATCCACTGTGAGCTGAAACATGAGTGTTTCATCCTATGACCTATCCACTGTGAGCTGAAACATGAGTGTTTCATCCTATGACCTATCCACTGTGAGCTGAAACATGAGTGTTTCATCCTATGACCTATCCACTGTGAGCTGAAACATGAGTGTTTCATCCTATGACCTATCCACTGTGAGCTGAAACATGAGTGTTTCATCCTATGACCTATCCACTGTGAGCTGAAACATGAGTGTTTCATCCTATGACCTATCCACTGTGAGCTGAAACATGAGTGTTTCATCCTATGACCTATCCACTGTGAGCTGAAACATGAGTGTTTCATCCTATGACCTATCCACTGTGAGCTGAAACATGAGTGTTTCATCCTATGACCTATCCACTGTGAGCTGAAACATGAGTGTTTCATCCTATGACCTATCCACTGTGAGCTGAAACATGAGTGTTTCATCCTATGACCTATCCACTGTGAGCTGAAACATGAGTGTTTCATCCTATGACCTATCCACTGTGAGCTGAAACATGAGTGTTTCATCCTATGACCTATCCACTGTGAGCTGAAACATGAGTGTTTCATCCTATGACCTATCCACTGTGAGCTGAAACATGAGTGTTTCATCCTATGACCTATCCACTGTGAGCTGAAACATGAGTGTTTCATCCTATGACCTATCCACTGTGAGCTGAAACATGAGTGTTTCATCCTATGACCTATCCACTGTGAGCTGAAACATGAGTGTTTCATCCTATGACCTATCCACTGTGAGCTGAAACATGAGTGTTTCATCCTATGACCTATCCACTGTGAGCTGAAACATGAGTGTTTCATCCTATGACCTATCCACTGTGAGCTGAAACATGAGTGTTTCATCCTATGACCTATCCACTGTGAGCTGAAACATGAGTGTTTCATCCTATGACCTATCCACTGTGAGCTGAAACATGAGTGTTTCATCCTATGACCTATCCACTGTGAGCTGAAACATGAGTGTTTCATACTAGTTAAAACTTTTCTGGAGTCCCTTGTCCCTGTGATCTCTCAGGTTGTGTTGTCATATTACAGGAAGGGGGTGTTTTCCTCCAGTCTTAAAGAGGCACTTATAACTCTATACCCCCCCCCCACAAAAAAAAATGTAAATTTCCCATGGTATGAGTAACCTTTAGTTTATTAATAAGCCTATTGAGAAGGTGGTTTATGTGCAGCTGTATACAGGACACATCACTGAGATTTGCCTCATTCAGGTAGGTTATGACCTGTTCATAGCGAGGGATCAATATTTGTATTCTATCTTGATCTTCTCTAATCTCTCAGCGGCTTTTATCACTGCAGGCTAAAGTATCATGATCAAGCAGTCGTGCACCCCCTGCAGTCATTTCTCTTGAGTGGTCTGCATCTTGCATATCAGGTCACACAACATGTTACTTGCAGTGCTAATTCTTCCAGGACCTGCCAGCTATAGTGTGGTGTGCTTCAGACTTGATTTTGGCTCCACACTTTTTCATTGTGTATACATGACCACCAAAGGATGGATTTCAAGACAGAGTTACTCAGTACCTTTGTTACTGATGATATTCAGAAATAAATAGCCCACTGCATTAAGCAAAATAGTGCAGTGGTGACGTGCAGGGATGGGGCAATTCAGAGATGCATGTAGTGAGATTACACTAGGGGGAAAATAGCACTGTATGCACCACATGCAAATGACTATATAATAACATGCAAATAAGGTTCAATATGCAAAATGAAGCCAACATGATGCAAATGATAACGCCAAACAAAGCAGCATGATTCAGAAGCATACAAAACATGTGAGGTGAGCTGTAGCAATCAGCTAATTTGTATACCATAATTTCTCAGTATACAGGTGCATCATTCATGCTAAGATGCTAGGACTAGTATCTACATCAGTTGGACTGCATGAAATACTGGCTGCATTGGAAATCGGAGTCCACAGTGTTTTGTTCTACTGCCTCTATGTTACAAATGAGTTCTCCACTGATTGACCCGTCACCTCCTTAACTGGAACACAATCAAGTTTTGCAGGTCTTAACATCATACACCATACCTCGTACATGTGAAGGAATAGATTTGGTTTCTATGCAAAGTAGGGGAGAGAATCATTATTATGTTAGCATTCTGCTACAACATAACTCACTTCACTGAGGTTCTGAGGGCCATTGATTTCAACCACTTTGCCAGCAAGGCCCCTCTTTGCTCTACATGGTGTCCAGTATATCAAATGGAGTGGCTTCAATTACATTAACTGCTTAGTGATGTGTACAGCACAGAATATTAAATACAACATGTCTGTGCACCATCCTGACAGTTCCCATGATTCCCACATCTGGCACATATATGACCTATATCAGCATTTTGTGGACATTTTGTTTCCATAGGGTTATCTAGGTGGTAGGTACACACATTGCTAACATTAGAGACTATGAAAGTCCAGTTCTATGCACATAGGTAGCAGCCATTCATTATTGTGTTTGCTGTTGTGTGTTGGAAATGATGATGTATATGCCTTGGAGCCATGGCTGATATTCTCCATCCACAGCCCCCAGACAGAGAGGAAGATAGCATTCAACACTGCACTGGTGCAGACATGGAACATCTCTGAGCATGTGTTCAGAGTGCTTAAGTCTCACTTCTGTTGCCTGAATACATCTGGTAGTACTCTGTAGCATGCTTTGGAGTTGTACACTTTGTACATTGTGCGAGGCTACAAAAACTGTTACAGCAACAAGATACAGTAGCACCAGCTGATGTACCTGTAACAACAGTGGGAGAAGAGTCATTGAAGAACATGGTCACAGTAGGTCCCCATGTGCAACAGGTTAAAGAAGTGGTGTCTGGGCTTCATCTGCAGTCCTGGACAAGACAAACACAGAAAAAAACTGATGCATGCGTTGACATACCTTGGATATGCATTTCAGTAAGTCAGACAGTACCACACTTACATTAACCAGAGGGATGGGCAGGCCACAGTCATCATCATCATCATCATCATCATTTCCAGAGGTTGGGAGGGAAAGTGGCATGGATAGCACTGCTACCATAGGTGGAAGAGGTATAGATGGTGCCTATAGTGAGCACACAAATGGATGGGGTGTAGAGTGTCAGGGATCATGTTCTCAAATGCAGCTGTTATGACCACCTCCCACATTGGTGTCCCATACCAGTCTTTGTCACTACTGTTCCTGGAAAGCCTTGCCTAGGTTTCTCCTGCCATGTGCACACTGGCCCTCCAGCAGCACTTACATCTTCTGTGGAGTGAAATATTCCACGTGCTGCAATTCATTTGGTACCATGATACCTCAAGTACACCTGCAGGAGATATGTGGAACATTGTGTCCACATTAGCTAACAGTTGCCACTTCAGCACCTCTAATACCCCTGTGATGGGTGTAATCTTGTCTACTGTTATGAGGTTCCTATCTTAACACTGTGATATAGTTGGCTGTTTGGGGCATATGAGACTAGTTTGGTCTCTTGTGACAGTGTCACTAGCACAGTCTGTGTCCATTGTACTCCAGGCACAACATCCCCATTAGCCTGCCCTGCTGTCTGTGGAACAATGTGAAATTATAAAGACTGTGGCTCAGGTTGCCAGCTCCCTGTGTGGTGCCTGGATACTCCAACAAGTATTGAAACTATCCTGCCTGTTCACTGTCCTATGTATCTTGAAAACCCCAAGGGGCTGCCCCTTGCCCTGCCTTTTCCTTTTGCCATTTGCCCTTTTTCTTCAAGCAACCCCATACACATTCTATCAAACCCTGGTATAGCCATTGTAGTGTTAGCACATATAGTGCTCCACTGTGTGATAAGGGAGTGCAGCTGCCATGTACTTTGCAAAAATCACCGCAACAATGGTGTGCATTATCAACAATCCAGTCTGATGACACCTTTTCTATATGTCATTATAATAAGGGCTTTATTCTAAATTCATTGTTGTAACATGACCTCTTACAAAATGGCAATTACACTTTGTATCATACTATAACAAGGGCACATAGTGCAGCTGTTATCTCAATGATTTGATTTAGGGTGATTGTCTCTGAATTACACCAATAACACACTGCATTGGCCATATCAGTGAATTGCCATCAATTAAGGTATATGAAGCTGTGAGGTCTGTAAGTGCTACTAAACATTTGCAGAACATCATGCTTCCTAGTTGCCCATCAAGGTCATGCTCAGTCATGCAGGCCACACAGGATGTGCACACTTGTGGAGCATGGCCATGCAGGTGTTGTCCTCCTGCACACTAGTGACCATGTGTATCACTCTGCCATAGGCACGCTATTGTGCTGCCTATTGATGTGAGTCACATGGCCTTCCCTATATGTGGCATTGCAGCCCAGCTTTCATTTTCTTTAATGGGATTCACCTGGTAGGTGGGCATGGTCTCAGAAGGATCAGAATCTGGTAGAGCTCCAGTGTGGTGCTGCAGGGACTACAAAATCTTTTTACATCTACTGCACACTCAGTATGGGGAACCCCTGCTGTAAAACTATGAATGTCCCCTGTATCAGGCAGATGCTTGGCACATGCCTGGGCATCACCTCCTCTGCTAGCATAAATATATCAGCCTGTGGTGACACCAGCCACACCTTTTCTACCAGTGGATCAAGCATCTCGGGAGACTGCCTCCTTGTTACTCCAAGTTTTCGCTTTTGCTTTGGAAACTGTAAATACATTTGCTTTCTGCTGTCATGGGTCTGCTCTGTTCATTACTGTATTTCCTCCAGAGGAAGCAGTCCAGACTGCCAGCCAGAAGGCTAAGTGTACTGTATTGCTTCTGTTAATGTATATGACCTTAACCTTTTACCACAACACTGAGCATTTGCATTTTTTTTCATTTAACTACTTTATTATTGTCTGATTGTTCATTTGCTTTGTACATTTCTATGTTTCATCCTTTTTATGTACAACTGTCATAAACTGTGCCAGTTATGTCTGTATTTGCTGTGTATAACAATGTACTGAACCTGCATACCTTTAGCAATATTTTTTTTCATTTGACTATTTAACAATTGCTTAGTTCTTCATTGATTATCCAGATTTCTAGTTTTCAGCTTTGATATCTTTGCTACTACTAGCCTAAGCTATGTCAGTTAGACATGCATTTGACAAAGGTGTGTATGACAACTCTACTGCTGATATACCATACCAGTGAGCATTTCATTTATTTTTCAGTTTAATACTTTCAACATTGCTTTGTTGTTCATTGGCTGTGGACACTGGTTTCCACTCATATACTGTCCTACTGTCCAGCACACTACTGACAGTTACACTGTCGTTCAAAGTCTCCCTGTTGTCCTCAATCACATAAAGGCTATTGAGTAGCTCTTGCTCTACATTGCTGTGCTGACTGTTCATTCTCCTTCCATGTCTTGTTTTAATAAAAAAAGCCTTAATGAAAAGCAGTATTAAGTGCTTTACAATGGTGGCAAAACATTTTTGTTTGCCTTCTTAAAGGTATGTATGGCCAAGCACCTTATGGCCCTGGAGATCGTTTTATAGTATTATTCCTGTGTTCTTATTCCTGTGTACTTCTTATTGTTTCATTCGCTGTTCTCTTTCTCGTTCTTGTTTTAATCATTTTGCCTTGTTTTTTTCTCTGGAGCAGACAACAGTGAGGAAGCAGCCACCTTGGCCTGCACTGGCCACCATACTGACGGCTGAGTCTCCAGCAGTTTCCAGGCCAGCCTGCCTGCCTGTAAGGTGATGAAAGTCCCTCTGTGGAAAGCAAACTGGAGAGGCTCACCAGTTGCCTTCTGTGCTGTTTCTCTAATGTGCAGCATAAGTTTCTCATCAGAGACTGGCATAGAGAGACTCTTCTTATTTACCTTGTATTAGGCACAGTGGTTAGTGAGGACAATGGTGGACCTGCATCTAGATGCTCATACTGGAATCCTAGAGTACCCTCTAATGTCACTGGTAGAGTCATATGCCCACCTAGTCCCAATCATAGGGCCCTCTGTAGCAGACCCCATCCCTGATGTCAGCTTCAGAGGTGACTGACTTCTGAGCACACTCTCATTTGTGATTTTGGGGATAATTTGGCAGGGTAGCCTCACCTTGGTGCATTTCCCACCATGATGTTTTCTTTGCTTGCATGGCTCTGCCACACTCCTATTTATAGTCCAGTCACCCCATCAACAGTTTTACACTTTATTTCACTATGTACATCTACTGTGGCTCCCTTTTGTGTCACTACTTCCCATAACAGTTGTTGTATGTTTTACATGTTTATGTGTCTGTTCCTGCTATCATCCCCATACACTCTTTTTTACCCACAGGTTCCCCATCCATCCTTCCCACTCAAAATATAAAAAAAGTACCACTCCCCCAAAAATACCCTTCTTCTCCCACCCCATTCCACCCTTCTTTCTCTTTTTTCTTCTGTGTGTTCCTCTGCTTCTCTTCTCTTTTTCTGATTGCCCTGTTACCCCTTCCCTTCCCACTTACAAAATAAACATAGAGGTTGCTTTGCTATGTAGCCCTTATGTGGGCTCCCAGCTCTACCTGCAGTGACACTTTGATATAAATGTGAATGTGGATCATATCATGCCAGTGATCCTGGGTCATGTAACCACTCATTATGCAGCGCTATCTCAGGCATGTCCAAGCTACCTCCCCACTTATTCATACCTAATCCTGTTTGAGCCACATTATGCTACAGCCACCAATAAACTTACCTCAGTGTGGTCACATTATGACTCCTTCTGAATAGCTCACCCCCACACTATACAGTATAGAACTGATTACCCAAAGGCCTTGACCTGAAAAGTCTAGAAGAAAATAACAAATCATTATAGAGATATGGTCCTCTGGATGTAAAGATAAACCAGTCCTGTAAATTCACAGACAGTTTTATTTCTAAAATATCTGGTTTGGAGAAAAAGTGTGATGCAGTGCATGTGAACCTATCTGTAAAAAGCTACAATCACATAAAGCTATCTGTATCCTGTAACAAACTATATATATATATATATATATATATATATATATATATATATATATATATATATATATATATATATATATATATATATATATATATATATATATATATATATATATATATAGGTGTGTGTGTGTGTGTGTGTGTGTGTGTGTGTGTGTGTGTGTGTGTGTGTGTGTGTGTGTGTGTGTGTGTGTGTGTGTGTGTGTGTGTGTGTGTGTGTGTGTGTGTGTGTGTGTGTGTGTGTGTGTGTGTGTGTGTGTGTGTGTGTGTGTGTGTGTGTGTGTGTGTGTATGTGTGTGTGTGTGTGTGTGTGTGTGTGTGTGTGTGTGTGTGTGTGTGTGTGTGTGTGTGTGTGTGTGTGTGTGTGTGTGTGTGTGTGTGTGTGTGTGTGTGTGTGTGTGTGTGTGTGTGTGTGTGTGTGTGTGTGTGTGTGTGTGTGTGTGTGTGTGTGTGTGTGTGTGTGTGTGTGTGTGTGTGTGTGTGTGTGTGTGTGTGTGTGTGTGTGTGTGTGTGTGTGTGTGTGTGTGTGTGTGTGTGTGTGTGTGTGTGTGTGTGTGTGTGTGTGTGTGTGTGTGTGTGTGTGTGTGTGTGTGTGTGTGTGTGTGTGTGTGTGTGTGTGTGTGTGTGTGTGTGTGTGTGTGTGTGTGTGTGTGTGTGTGTGTGTGTGTGTGTGTGATATGTGTGTGTGTGTGTGTGTGTGTGTGTGTGTGTGTGTGTGTGTGTGTGTGTGTGTGTGTGTGTGTGTGTGTGTGAGATATGTGTGTGGTTCTAAATATTTTAAATGTGGCATAAGGAATGGCATAGCAATGAAAATGTTTACGTTAAAGTTTGGGATACAGTTGTTCAGTAATATTTCCAGCTACAAGTGTAATCTAAAAAAACAATTGAAACTGTCATATTATTCCCTGTAGATGCCATCAAAGGCTGCCAAACCATTTTGAAGACAGAATTCTTTATATAAACAATTGCCAAAATGGCAGTGATAAGGGTGCAAACTTCTGCAAAACGATGATGATCATCAAGCCCCTTGTTGCCATTGTCTGCATGGGGTTGTGCATCCCACCAACTGTTGTCATCTCTCTTAACTGGCACTCCCTCTTCTAGCTTTTTCAGCAGTCATGCTTAACCATCACAGGTATCTCTAATGCAATGAATCTCTCTACTGGCTAAATATTTTTATTTTTTCTTGCCTTTTTTCTGTCTTTCGCAAATGTTCTTTACAAAATTATCATCTGCTTTTGTGCACTTAGGCCGAACCAGCATACTCTGTTCCTTTGATCTTCTCTACAACTGGGGCTGCTTTGCCTTCTGCTCTGTTGCATTCATTTCTTTGTCTGTCCCACAGTGTGCATCTTAGTACCCATCCCAGGCACTATATCTCCACCACCTCAGACTTCCTCTGCTGACCAGGTTTCTGTGCCATACAGAAGCACTGGTCACACCACTGTTACATACTACTTAATATTCAGCTTCTGTGACATTCTTCTGTCACACCGTATCCCTGGCATATTGTTCCATTTGGCTGCAACATGTCTGATTCTAGTTGTGACCTCCTTATTCAGACCTACCACATACTTAACCTGTTATCCCTTTGATCTCTGTTTTCAGTTCTGATTTCCTCCATTTGCTGCTATGACCAATCTGTTGTCCGTATTCAGTTTCATCCCATGTGCCTTCATCGCTACCTTCCAATCCCTTATCATTTGCTGAAAGTCCTCTTCAGAATCTGTTTAGAATGCCACATCATCTACATATAGCAACTTATCTGCCCCCTTTGCCTTCTTATTAATATAGTCCATCACTAGTTTGAAAAGGAACTGGCTTAGAGCGGAACCCTGATGCACACCCATTCCTATTGGTCTGCACTAAAAAATTACGGCTAGTACCACAGTCAGTTTTGAGCTTTTATTATAATGAATTTCAGCAGTTACATACCATTGTTTTGTCTAGGTAATTTACAGGTAAGAAAATGACAAAGAGAAATGTCAGACCTAGTTTAGTGACACTAGAAAAGTGACCTAAATTTACAATAAAATACACAAGCCAAGGGAAGCCAGTTAATATTATATCGCAAAATTGGGTTTTGTAGTGAGAGATGAGATACTGAGATAGGTAGATTAACTGACAGCTGTATACAGCAAGAAAAAGACAACTAACAATTTTAAATTGCACATTATACAATGACCCCTCATTAATATTCCAAAACGTGCATGCTGATTGGCCAGCGTGCCCGTTGTAAATCCCACAATATACCAACGGAAAAAGGTCCAGTTGCCTGGACTTTTTTCCGTTGGTATAAAGTCCTCAATACATTTTTTTAAACAAATGAAAAAAATGAAAAAAAGAAAAAAACGGAGCAACGGAGATTTTCTTTTCTCCGTTGCTTCCGTTTCAAAGTAATGATGTACTGGGTATGCGTGGGACGCAAGTCTCATATACATGCTAAGTCTATCAAAACAATGGAGCAGTGTACCACAACCAACAGTAATGCGTCGTTATACAAAGACATTTTATTTAAGAAAAGTACGTATTTTTTCCTTAAATAATGTCATTGTATAATAGCAAGAACTGTCTCCTTGGTAGTGGTATATTGAAATTTACCCACGGTTGGCTTTATTTAATCACTCGGGCTTCACTCTCGTGATTAAACCACACCAACTGTGGGTAAATCTTCAATATACCACACCACATCATCAGTTATTGCTTTAATAACTGATTTCCCAGCAAGTATTAAAAATCTGTAAGTAAGCATATACAGGTGTATGCACTGCAAAATTTCTATAGGGAATGGGGTCATAGTCAGAGTTCCTTTTTGATTTTATCAATGAAAATAAAGTTATATTGTTACAACATATCCATAACAAGTTCTACGTAAAAAAAAAGAAAACTAAAGTGCTGCATTTCAGAACAGCTTTAAGTAGTTAAATCTAACAGGGCAATGTTTTGGCAAAAACATGTTAGCAGCTCTAATGAACAACACACCTTTACATTCTGCATATTTGAAGTCATGACTATTAGTCATATGGGTGGTGACAGAAACAGCAAATTGCTGGCAGCTAATACACATTAGCAATGTTTAGATATTAGGTTCACACACAAGTTCACCTATAAAATGATAATTACTTAATAAAGACTTTACAGAAAAGAGAACTGCAATGATAACAAGATTGTATTGCCTGCACGCTGTGGTTTTATTGTAACACTGTCATTTTAAAACTGGAAAGTTTAATTAATTAATTGGTTTCGGGTGAATTTTCTGTTCCGTAGTGCATGTGTCCCTGTCTGTTGTTAAGCCCTAGAGAAGCACCGGTTATAGTCCAAAAGCTTATCTGTGCTTTATTTAGTTTGTTTTAAATAGCAGTGGTTGTATTTACAGGGACAAAGTTTCAATTGCTTTTTAATGTTTATAGTGAGAGACAATGATTAAACTTGCTCAGAATCCAGTGCAAGAGGATTTTGTAAGATCAGCAAATAAAGCTCATATTTCCTAATGTGTTGTTGCTGCTCATGTTTTCCTAGGTTCACACGCCAAGAATCTAGACACAAAATGGAAAATAGATACTATTATATGTGCAATAACATAGAGCTAGCTCACAGAGTCTGCATGGAAGAGACTGATTTGCACAAAATTATATCTTCTGGAAACACTAAACGTGGGGGAAAAATGGACAATGTACTGTAGGAGAAAGATATAAATACACTCAGGTATTCACTAACTAGACCTGAACTTATATCACTACAAAGTTCTGTACTTCACAGAACCATATTAGTAAGTTTATATAGCAACACTAGAGTTTTTTTTTTTTGTTTTGTATTTTATTTTAATTTGATTTAGGGGAAGAACAAACCAAACCAAACGTATAAGGACCCTTTCAGTCATAATCTTGGTACATAATACTGCAAAGAATCTACAGGTTATAAAAAGTTTATATGCTATTTGATAGCCGGGTAAGTCAGCTGGTCTACTGAGCATTTTACCACTACCCAAAGTACCTACAGTGGTACAGCACAATAGAACAATGAAGACACCAAATGGTAAATGTAGACAAAGTAACACTTATCCTGAGTTGTAAAACACAAGTGCAATTTGCACTGTTGAATCAAAGTACAATTTGCTCCCTGTACATAATAACAGTTCTAAGTTTTGTATACATATGTACAATTATTTACAACACACACTACAATGCTCCAGTAAAAATTAATTTGTTGAACCAAGTTATGGTATACAAAGAAGGAACGTGTATAGTATTGTAGCCTGTGCCATGAAGACATATGCATTTACATTCATTAAATGTTCATATAGTGTAGTTTTGAATGTAGTGGTAGAATGATAAGCAATGTTATAAAAATACAGGCATGATCAGTAACAAGAAAATCTTAGTATAGTAAAATATAGTACAACACTTAGTATTGCTTTTGACACTGTGTGCTTCAAATAATGAAGTCCTGCAGGGTTATAATAAAACAGTTGAAAAAATGAGTAACAGACAGTTGTTAGGTAATGCATCCATGAATCCACTACATCTGCATTCACTTTGGTGTTAAAGCTTTACTCAAAACTATTTGGTGAAGGAAATAAGAGGGAGAAGCTTGTTAATGGTACTTGAAAGAAAATTCTAGACTGTGAGGCTTATATGCAAGAAAAATGACAGAAGATGTGGCAGGCTTAGAGTTCTCATTCACAGAAATGAGACAGTGTAAGCTCTTGAAAAAGTTTGTGAATGAGTTTATGTAATATTGTGCTAGGACAAACTGTAAATATTAAATCAATCACAATCCTACAGGTTTCTTTGGGTATTTTTACAGGTGACCAAGTGAAATTTCTTGAGAGGTAATTGCCAGAAGCACACAATGATGAGGAAGACAGTGCCACAGTTTTCCAAAGGAAGACACTGCGGGTGCAATGTCTAGTTGTGTGTCAGCACTGATTCCTTTATTTTAGGAGATTGCTCACTTCTTAAAGTTGATGTAACTATGGAGTTGGTATGTATAAGTTCAGTATTTTGGGGATTACCCCCCCCCCCCACCCATCTGAGGGTTTAGATGAGACTTGCCTCCTCGCAAAAAAAGAAAACAACTTGCAGTTTAATTTTTCACCCTTGTGTGTTCCGGGCATTAGTTTTCAATGCTTAATTTCCTTAGCATTCTGACAGTGAAGGTTTCGTAGCAAGCCATGTATTGAGTACAGTAGTGGAGGCAGGGTCTGACAATAAAGTAGTAAACAAGAGTTTTGTACTCCCTGAAGATTTAGCATGTTTCTAATACACATGGAGCCAGTGATGGGCAGTAAGTATTCAAAGGTGGGAGGAAGAACTCCTTTGCCAACTGACAGACTGTCATATATGTTTAAAACTTGGCTAATAGTATTGCATTTATGGTGAGACTGCCCTTCATGTGACCCAGAGGTCTACAGAAATCAGTTTAGAAAAGAGGGAGAGAGAGAGAGAAACACACACACACACACACACACACACACACACACACACACACACACACACACACACAAACAAATCTGACTTATAAAATTGGGATTAGAACACCGACCTAACTACTTTACTACACTACAGCATTATGCAGTTACAGAATGCACTACCGAGATTACTGGGACACAGCACTCCCAGAGGTGTATTTGTAGATGGGTGAAATCATCGGCCTTGATAACGGTGGGTATAAGAAATGTATGGAGCGTGAGCAGTATAAAAGCATTACTCAGTCCTCAGGCAAACGGGGACATACACACACACGGCAAGTGTGGGACTAGAACACCGACCTAACTACTTTAGTACACTACAGCATTACGCAGTTACAAAATGCACTACCGAGATTACTAGGAAAAAGGACTCCCAGAGGTGTATTTGTAGATGGGTGACATCATCGGCCTTGATAACTGTGGGTATAAGAAATGTATGGAGCGTGAGCAGTATAAAAGCATTACTCAGTCCTCAGGCAAATGGGGACACACACATACACACACACACACGGCAAGTGTGGGACTAGAACACCGACCTAACTACTTTATTACACTACAGCATTACGCAGTTACAGAACGCGCTACCGAGATTACTGGGACACAGTACTCCCAGGGGTGTATTTGTAGATGGGTGACATCATCGGCCTTGCTAACAGTGGGTATAAGAAATGTATGGAGTGTGGGCAGTCTAAAAGCAATTTAGAGTCCACCGGCAAATGGGGACAGACATATACACATACACACACGCACACATGCCAGTGTTGGGTACGGAGCACCTGCCTATTTACAGATTACTATTACAATACTACATACTTACGAATCTCGCCACACAGACTACACATGTCAAGGCTGTCATTATGACCATCTGGAAATGCGGACATCAACAGGGATGCTGGCAGTTAAGATGTACATACCTGTGAACCTGTGTGTTTAAAGTAGGAATCCATCCTGACCTGAAGTATGCCCATCTCTGGAATGGACTACTACCACTATACAAGGTTACAATGGCCATGCCCATACACAGAGGCACATAACTGACACAAGGTATCACTGGGCATGCTCACACACTTAGTAGCACAGGGCTGTTCGGAATGCACTATGTGTCCATCTACACAAGGATATACTGGGCATGCTCATACACTTAGTAGCACAGGGCTGACTGGGATGCACTCTGATGCTAAACACGGAGGGACACAGTGGCCATGCTATTACAGGTAGACGTAAAGAACACATTGTAATGGGCTCTAGTGTTAGTAGTTGTCAATGTTAGCAGGAACACTGCTCTACATATATTTGACACTGGTCTTTTACACAACATCAGCTGTCATTCTGGGATGACATGGCTGACAGTAGGCAGGCCTTTGTCACATATCACATGCATCCATGATTCAAGGGAGTGTGGATATTACCCAAGTTGAATCCACCCACACAGTGCCATTCCAAGGCAAATGTCCTAAACACAGGTTAACTCCCATACACCTACAGGACAACTGCATTGTTTTCTTATGCTAACCAGTGCTAGATGTGCAGCGTCCATATCCACAGCTGGTCACTGTAGATCCAACAATGGGGTGTACTGACATCTGTGCAGTGAGGAACACCTGGCTGATGCCTCTGTAGTGCACAATAGCACTACCACCATATACCGCAGAACCTAGCATTACCACCATATACCTCAGAACCAGACATGTGGGCCATAACACAGGTATGGACCGCTCCAGGTGGTGTACCCACATACATAAAGGCCACTCACATGTACTGACTGGTCCCACCATGAAAGGCATCACAGATGAGCCATGTGCAGGACACAGTGTCACATGCTGCATTCTAGGATGTAAACTGCAGACACCACCATGCCCTTGGAAAACCAACACACAACCATACATGTTGTATGACATAGACAAGTACACCACCATGTGACCCTTGACATGTGTACTGTACTAAGCTCTACATCAACTGTAGACAGTACACATGTACTGACACAGTTACATCACGTGTTATGCAATGCAATGATACCACTGTCTGTGACCAGGTCAGCTGTACACATACCAAGGGCCCTCGGTACTTTCCACCATTAGCAGATGTCTGTTGCTGTACACCAGTACACACCCTCATGTATGGATATGACATGCATGTACCTGCCCTGGGTATGTACATGCCACACACACAACATACCTGTAAATAGCATAGCTGTTGTAGTCCTTTATGCAAACAGGTGGCTACAGCTATTACACACATGCACATGGAATGTAGGTCCATGGCTGCTGAATGCTAACAGTACATAAGGTGTGATATCAATGCTGACAGAGGTAACATCCCCTCTGTACTGGTCACCAATCATATCATACAACAGTCCATGTGTCATGTATGTCAATACACATATCCACCAATTGCAATGCCTACGAACATGATCAAATGTCAGGAATGTAAGACCTACACACCTGTACACGTAGTGTTGTGTGTTCAGATAACATGTGTGTGCAGTTGCTGATGTATGCGGGTGGTATGTATCCTAGTACATCATGCAGCTGCAATGCAGCCTCAACATTGCCAACTGTATATGGTGATATGCTGAATGTACAGAAAGATGTACCACAGGTATGGACAGATGTGTTGAAATAACTAAGTGGTGGGGCATGTTTGCAGATGGATGTTTGCTGTGGACAGCTCACAGGTGTGTCACAAGTGGTCCTACAATACCCTGTGTAACCGGTAAGCAATAGTTTCATTAATTGAAGGACATAACACACAACTTAGACAGCTGTCAGGGTGACAGCGAAGGTAAATCACGTGATAACTGTTAACAGTTAAGATGTCCCTAGTGCATATATCAGCACTGTTGGCACAGAAAGCATCAGTACAGTTTGTAACGCGTGCAATACTGCTGTACATCTGACATACATAACATGAGCTAGGCAGGTCTGAGATTCACAGTACTGGCATGTGTGGTTGCGTGTGTGTCCATATATGTCACGTATTGTGGGGAATACATCTCAATTGTTACTCTCCTGTACACTAGTGTACATATTTGTGCAGACTGCAATGTAGAAAGCAGGACATAGGCAGGGGCGTGTATCTCACACATGTGAGGTATCTGTATGTGCATGACATAGGTGTATTAATTATTGAATGCCACATTGTGTGTATGTAGGGCTGACTGGTCCCTGGGGTGAGGATGTATGTTACCATAATGAACTGATAAGACCCCTCCCACCATCCAGGCGATGCATTCTGCTATCCATGTTGATGTCCCCGATCTTAGGCCGTACTGACTACCTGTACATGCATATTCTCTGTGGTGCGTCATGTAGGTGCACAGTACTGTAATGATGATTTGCACATAGGCAGGGATCCTCATCTCACCAGTAGCAAGTGTGTGCGAGTGTGTGTTACTGTGTCGGTGAAGTCATGAGTGTGTGTTACAGTGTCACTGAATACATGTGTGTCAATACCTGAGTGTGTGGGTGCAGTTGTGTGTTGGCATCCTGTCATGGGAACGTGTATTACTGATTTCCATTGAGGCATCACACTTCCCACTGGCCTCTACGCTTGTAATCAGCTAGACCACTTTCTTTCCTCACCACTCCATGTAACTGTACCTGTGATGTCACCCTATATGGATGTCACCTCTGTGGCCACAGTAGCTTAATACACAGCTATCATGCTCTTGGAATGGTAGACGTGTTTGTAACGTGGGACATTCTCACTGGTATGTAGCAGCTACACGGTGCATGCTGGTATATTCATACATACCTGTGAGTAGTCCACATTGACATATGGGGCACTTAACTGCAAACACTGACATCCACCAGCACGTGCAATTAGACCTGAAGAAGGACAGCAGAACATCATGACCAACATGCATTTACTGTTGTTACACAAGACACATACTGTTAACAGTATTGTACACCTGTACTACATGGTATATCTGCTGCCTGTCAGCAGTCCTCAGCATTTGTAAACTACATGTATCATCCTAGTCTGTTCACCCTGTGCATCAGACCATATGAACATGTCCCTGCACCGATGGTATGGATGTCAGGGATGCATCACAGGCATCATCATATGCACTGGGTGTTAATGCTTGCCAGAGGCCTAGGTTGCACCATTGGATGACATCATGTGTGTGGGTCTGGGCCTTTGATCTAATTGGGCATGTGGATGTTATGCATGTGTGTGTTGCAGTGCCCTACATATGTATCCAGTGTGTGCGTGTATGTATGCACACAGTTCTCCCATGGGTCTGGCCTACAGAGCGGTATTATTGACAGCTGCAGACTGTACAGGTGAGGTTTTACAGTTCACGGTGTCCGGTCACGGACATGTGACCTGTGCCTGCCATGGGTTGCACGAGCACTACCAGACAGAGGTGCAGATTGGGTACTGTCTGATGTCACTTGTCCACTGGAACAGTGTCCCTGTTGGGACCATCCTGGGCCATGTGCACGTGGCCTGCTGTGTCATGGTGTGGACAGCACAGCACCAGATGCACTGTTGCTGCTACCGCCACTATGGGAGCGGGCATGTGAAGTAGCTCGTACATGTGGACCTGACACAGGTGATGTAGCAGGCCTAAGTCCACATGCCTGATGCCTCACACCTACCAGATGTTCCAACACAGAGAGTTCACGCTCGTGGATTGTCATGCCACAGTCACGGACTCCAACCAGGTCACCCAACCATCTATCCAAAGCATCAGCAATCTGCTGTTGAGCATTTACCATTGCCTGGATGCTGTTGTTTAAAGAATGGACAGCAGCCCTCTGTAGCCTCTGATCTTCTCTGTTGTGCCATTCAGCACATGCCTGTGCCTCCATTATAGCTTGAAACATGCGTCTGGTGACACCAGCTGACGCACTCTATTGTGCAGGAGCATGTTGGCCAGAGGTACTCCTATGAGCAGCACTGGCCACGTGCCTGTGTGGGGCACCACCAGTAGTTTGGCTGACACCATGGTGTGCTCGCACGCCTTCCAAAGCCCCAGCACTTTCCTGTTCCAAGCTACCACACACCAACTGTCCTTCCTCTATGGCCACTGGTGATGGGGTATGTGCAGGTATGGGATCTGTGTGCGGGAATGAGGTGGATATAGATGGAATGACAACCAATGGCACAGTTTCAGCCCCTGACAACTCTGCCTGTGTCCCAATCATACATTCATCATCACTGCTAGAGTCTGTGGGGACACATATCTGATGTACTGCAGGAGGGCAATGCACCTGCATCACCTGTGAGGGCAGACAAGAACTGTACATTACAATCTATACAATAGACACACACACACGCATGTGATATGACAGAAGGCATGCAACATGCATGTGATACGGCAGATGGCATGCAGCACAGACAATAATAGTGGTAGTTATCGTACATCCCTAGGTTGCACACAACAGCATGCATGTGTCATAGCAGATGGCATACAAATTACACAATCATAGTAGTGGTTAGCATACATCCCTGTGTTAAACCATGTGGACCAGCATAGGTTAACAGTACACCTGCCTGATGTGTGGCATAAGATCTTGATAATCACATGTAGTATGACATGTGATCTGTTGATGTGTGCAATGACATGCATACATGTTTAACACAATGGTATCCTGTCAAATATACAGTGGGGCAATGGTGTACCAATTCAGTGTTGTCTGTCCGCCCTACAGATATACTGCAAATTTAGCTGATGTGCATGGCCATTGCAGGGAATCATGAGGCGTCTCTAGTGCTATACAGTGTGAGTTACAGACAGGGTTCATAGCCAAGACTGTGTTCAGATACAATACATATATGCTGTGGAATGTGACCCATGTCACTGAGGTGTATACACACTAAATCAACCACGATGAATCACTAGTAACCAAAAAAGTTTCAGTAACCTTGAATCCTTGGATTTTCAAAAAACGTCTTTATTCAAACACAGGACCAATACAAGAACCAAAAATTCTTCACATAGGCACTAAGCGCTTTCACCCTTTCGTCCTAGGGCATCATCAGAGTACAAATTCTAGTTAATCATCATCCCTTAAATACATACTCCTAAATAGTTAATTATGCAATTTTCCAATTAAAACAGTTGTCTCCTAAAATAAAAAGTATAATCAAAGAGAGAAATTAAAGTCATATAACCTAGCCAGAACTTATGGCAGTCCTACAAGTAACATGTTAAATAATGTAAAACATCCAATGTATGCAATGCAAATCTTACAAAGGCTAGAAATATTATACAGTAAATAATGACAATAGTAATAGCTAAAATAATATAAATATTGAATAAATATTATTAAAAAAATTAATTATTTAAAATATGTATAAATATATATATATATATATTATTTATGATACAGTTAATAAGTATTAAATAAATAGTTGTAAATAATAAATATAAATAGAGGTTTACTAAAAATATCACAAAAATAGTTTATACAAATTACATTAGTATATTAACACTGAAGAAAAAGTATTTATAATGATAAAAATAGTGTAAAAAACACATTTAGTGTAGCTGTGAACACATAATTTGATTAAAAATAAACCAAATCTTACACTATATGAACAATGAACTAACCTTGTAAAAATGATTTGTATTGTAAAAACAATTATTCTAAGCATTAATTGCTATATAAATTGCGATTTCAGCTTAAGTATGCTGGCAATAGATATTTGATCATTAATGCCAGGCCACTTACTGGCATTTAATCTAAGTTGCCAAAGGCATTCTTTAGCTTCTAATAAAGTTTTAATATCACCACCTTTTTGTGCCTTATTGTAAGGTATTCTGTCAATCACAAAAAACAAGAATTTTGTAAAATTGACACAACAAATACTGTGATTATATAGAGCACTAGTCTGTCTTTGATTCCTAATGTCACTCAAATGCTCAATAATTCTTGTTTTGAGTTTTCTATTCGTTTTCCCTACATAGTATGCTTGACATCCTGTACATGAAGCTACATATACTACCATAACCGAGTTACAGTCACATACTCCTGGACATCTAATGGTCTTCTCATAGTTAATAATGGAGAGGTATGGTCCATTATTAATAAACCTACATATGCGGCATGCGCCACATTTATTCATTTTAGATTTCCTAAACATTTCATTGCTTACACAATTTTCAAACATGCTTTTTAAGTTTTTACCCTTACTAAAAGTAACCTTAGGTTTACTTCCTAAAATATTGACAAGTTCTGTGTTAGATTCTATAATAATACTCCATGAATCATGTAGTCCTTTAACAACTTGATGTGATTTTTCATTAAAAGGAATAACAAAGGTATCATGTCCAACAACCTTAGAGTTTGAAACATCCTTTGGTGTTAGTCCATGCCTTATAATAGGTTTGTATAATGTCAATCTGTTCTTTATAATGTCTTGGCCAATATTAAAAACAAAATCTGCAGGGTAAGCTCTACTTAAAAACATGTTTCGTAGTTTAACAAGTTCCTGTTTAAACACTTCATCATTACTCACTATTCTGGACAACCTCACCATCTGTCCTTTTACTAAATTTCTCTTCTGATGAACAGGGTGACAACTGTCAAAATGTAAAAATGAATTGGAGTATGTCTTCTTCCTATAAATGTTTGATTCAAATTTGTTATCTTGTATAGTTATTGTAATATCCAAAAAATCAATTGTGTTGTTTGAAATATGACTTGTAAATTTTAAAAAATCTGTTGTTTGTCCTATATACGTAATTAAATCATTAAACTGGGCTTCAGTACCTCTCCAAAAAATCAAAATGTCATCCAAGTAACGTAGGTATAATAAAATCTTACTCCAGTAACTACTAGTAAAAACATATTCTGATTCCCAGGCGGCCAGAACTAGGTTGGCGTAGATAGGGGCACATCTTGCGCCCATAGCTACACCATTTCTTTGTCTAAAATAACAACCATTAAAGTATATAAAATTATTTTCCAACACTAGTTCTAACATCTCTGATAACAACCGGTTCTCAGAGCTGTTCTGTTGCTTATGTGTGTTAAGGCATGCTTCGAACAACTCAATACCATCTTGATGTGGAATCACAGTAAAAAGGTTAATTACATCTAGAGTAACCATCAAAAAATCAAGGTTAGCATCAAAGTTGTTTGCAAATTGTCTAATAGAATCTAGACAATGCCATGAGTCCCTTACAATGTGTGGTAACCTCCTTAAAATATCCTTGCACTTAGAGTCAATGTAGGCCGCTAAAGCTTCAGTCTTTGAGCCTATGGCTGAAACTATTGGTCTAAATGGAAGGTTATCAATATGTTTGTGAATTTTGGGAATCCCAAAAATGGAAGGTATTATAGGGAATTCCACAGAAACATACTGATAAATTTGTGAGTCAATTCTTCCATCCATAAGGTATTCATAGATTAACCAGTCTATTTTAGTGTAGGCTTTATTGACTTCATGCCTACTCACCTTTACGTAGGTTTCCTCATCATCCAAAAGTCTAAGCATCCTATTTTCATAATCTGCATTTAACATAATAACCACTCCACCACCTTTATCTGGTTTCATGATTCTAAATTTGTCAGAACTTGTGAGTTCTTTGAGACAGAATTTTTCTGCTGATGTTAAATTGTAGTTAATAACATTCTTGTCACATAAAATTCTTCTAATGTGTGTCTCACAAAGTTTTTCAGATACTTGTATCATGAAATTCTGGGGTGGAATAAAGGTACTATGACGCTTAAGTGTAAAATTATGGGAATCTTGAGACAAAACATTTGAATCCTGAAAGAAAATTTTCAAATTTAAAAGCCTAGTGAATGTTTTTAAGTTAATTAAAACATTACCAATATCCAGCTTAAACGTAGGAACAAAGGTGAGCCCTTTGCTAAACAAGTCTAAGTAATTGTTGTCAAAATTCTTTTCAGTAAAATTATATAAATTAAAACCTAAATGTGTAATAGTGTTACAGTCAGTCAAATTCTGATTTACTTCCTCTTGCTGACATGGGGTGTAAATGTGTGAAAATGCAATATTGTTAGGTTGATTCACTTGTATTGTGGCCTCAGAGGATATGTTGTCAACATGATTGGTGATAATATGGTTGGTATCAATTGATGTTACCATCTGGGCATTCTTGGGCCTCCATTGTTGTAGTTCCTTGGAATGTGTTTGTTGTAACTGCCCTGTCGCTCTCTTATTCTCTCTGATCTTCTTAAAATTGGCTGGTCTAAAAAATCTGACTGTAACTCCTCATCATTGTTAATATTGTTAGCATTACTTCTGTGTGCATTGTCCTGATTACCATTGGAATTAAAACAATTTCTATCTCTGTTAATGTTTGTATTGTCATAGTTCTGGCTGTTACGCTTCATGTTTTTATACTCTTTAAAGTGAGCATATGCTCTGTTATTTCTGTAATCATGACTATCTCTCTCAATTTTATTGTTCTTAATTTATAAGCCTTTATTGATATATCTATCAATGTCTTTAAAAATATTTTCCATTTTAAACTTGTTATGTTCAAATAATAAGTCAGCCTTAATACCATTATCCAAAACACATAACTTTTCCTTTAAAACATTTAATTTGTCTGTGTTGTTACGAATAATTAGTTTTAAAAGTTCCAACCCAGTTTTATCAAAAAGTTGCAACAATTCAGTAAACATTGGTGTACCTTCTGTGAAGCCATTAGGTAATTTGATACACGTAGTCACTTTGGGACTTGCTTTAATTCCAAACAGCGTTCTAAAAACGCATTATCCATCTGCAAAGATTTGAAAGTTTTTAATGTCCTTTCAAATTCAGTAAAACGTGAATTCAAGGTACCCAAGTCCCTGGTTGCTGCAAAACCATCTCTATTTAAGGAAGGGGCTGAAAGAAAATGAAGTAAGTCCAAATTCCTATCAGAAGGGTTGTTTCTGTTCATATCAACTTGGCATACAGTCTGATTATGATCACTATTGATTCTGATATCGGCATTAGAGGATGGTCCAGCAACGTCCCCTCCATCAGACGTCACCGCCTGCCACTGAGGACTTTTAGATCGTTGCCTAACAACTCCCCCATGTAAACTAGTATTAGGCGTTGAGTGCAGGGTAGGTAATTGTTCCTGCGAGTCCGTAATAAAAAGTTCACCCTCAGTCCCTGCATTCAATTGTTGATCATGCAGCGCTTTAATAAGTTTATTCGTAATGTCAAGATGTTCTTGCAAAAGTCGCTGCATGATAGAGGGGGAGAAGTAAATGAGCAACACTAATAAGTATCCTTCAATTAGAATATGTTGCCCGTAACTGGAAAAAGCAATATACTAAAGTGTCAAGTCAAAAAAGTTAAAAAAGTTAAATAAAGCTGTATACACACGGGATGATAATTGTCTTTTTAAAAAAACACAAGCGTTGTAAACCAAACGAACAAGGTAATATGAAATAATTACTGTCGTCGCTGTAACACAGTAAATAAATGAATGAAGTTACCAGTGTTGTCTTTTTAAAAAACACAAGCGTTGTAAGCCAAACAAACAAGGTAATATGAAGTAATTACTGTCGTCGCTGTAACATGGTAAATAAATGAATGAAGTTACCAGTGGTGTCCTTGATCCTAAACGAAATAACGAACAGAAACTTCATTCAAGATAGTTGATTACAACACGAGAAATACTTGCCAATGACCAGTTGCAACTATAAAAGCAGAATGAACTAATATGTATCAATTAGTTCAGCTAGTTCAACGATTTCACACGGATAGTAAAAATATCTTGTAGGTCCAAACCAAAACACCCATCCAGGATCAAACAGGCCACCGAAAGCTGCTGTAGAAATCAACCACGATGAATCACTAGTAACCAAAAAAGGTTCAGTAACCTTGAATCCTTGGATTTTCAAAAAACGTCTTTATTCAAACACAGGACCAATACAGAACCAAAAATTCTTCACGTAGGCATTAAGCGCTTTCACCCTTTCATCCTAGGGCATCATCAGAGTACAAATTCTAGTTAATCATCATCCCTTAAATACATACTCCTAAATAGTTAATTATGCAATTTTCCAATTAAAACAGTTGTCTCCTAAAATAAAAAGTATAATCAAAGAGAGAAATTAAAGTCATATAACCTAGCCAGAACTTATGGCAGTACTACAAGTAACATGTTAAATAATGTAAAACATCCAATGTATGCAATGCAAATCTTACAAAGGCCAGAAATATTATATAGTAAATAATGACAATAGTAATAGCTAAAATAATATAAATATTGAATAAATATTATTAAATAAAAATTAATTATTTAAAATATGTATAAATATATATATATATATATATATTATTTATGATACAGTTAATAAGTATTAAATAAATAGTTGTAAATAATAAATATAAATAGAGGTTTACTAAAAATATCACAAAAATAGTTTATACAAATTACATTAGTATATTAACACTGAAGAAAAAGTATTTATAATGATAAAAATAGTGTAAAAAAACACATTTAGTGTAGTTGTGAACACATAATTTGATTAAAACTAAACCAAATCTTACATTATATGAACAATGAACTAACCTTGTAAAATGATTTGTATTGTAAAAACAATTATTCTAAGCATTAATTGCTATATAAATTGCGATTTCAGCTTAAGTATGCTGGCAATAGATATTTGATCATTAATGCCAGGCCACTTACTGGCATTTAATCTAAGTTGCCAAAGGCATTCTTTAGCTTCTAATAAAGTCTTAATATCACCACCTTTTTGTGCCTTATTGTAAGGTATTCTGTCAATCACAAAAAAACAAGAATTTTTTTAAAATTGACACAACAAATACTGTGATTATATAGAGCACTAGTCTGTCTTTGATTCCTAATGTCACTCAAATGCTCAATAATTCTTGTTTTGAGTTTTCTATTCGTTTTCCCTACATAGTATGCTTGACATCCTGTACATGAAGCTACATATACTACCATAACTGAGTTACAGTCACATAATCCTGGACATCTAATGGTCTTCTCGTAGTTAATAATTGAGAGGTATGGTCCATTATTAATAAACCTACATATGCGGCATGCGCCACATTTATTCATCTTAGATTTCCTAAACATTTCATTGTTTACACAATTTTCAAACAGGGTTTTTAAGTTTTACCCTTACTAAAAGTAACCTTAGGTTTACTTCCTAAAATATTGACAAGTTCTGTGTTAGATTCTATAATAATACTCCATGAATCATTTAGTGCTTTAACAATTTGATGTGATTTTTCATTAAAAGGAATAACAAAGGTATCATGTCCAACAACCTTAGAGTTTGAAACATCCTTTGGTGTTAGTCCATGCCTTATAATAGGTTTGTATAATGTCAGTCTGTTCTTTATAATGTCTTGGCCAATATTAAAAACAAAATCTGCAGGGTAAGCTCTACTTAAAAACATGTTTTGTAGTTTAACAAGTTCCTGTTTAAACACTTCATCATTACTCACTATTCTGGACAACCTCACCATCTGTCCTTTTACTAAATTTCTCTTCTGATGGACAGGGTGACAACTGTCAAAATGTAAAAATGAATTGGAGTATGTCTTCTTCCTATAAATGTTTGATTCAAATTTGTTATCTTGTATAGTTATTGTAATATCCAAATAATCAATTGTGTTGTTTGAAATATGACTTGTAAATTTAAAAAAATCTGTTGTTTGTCCTATATACGTAATAAAATCATTAAACTGGGCTTCAGTACCCCTCCAAAAAATCAAAATGTCATCCAAGTAACGTAGGTATAATAAAATCTTACTCCAGTAACTGCTAGTAAAAACATGTTCTGATTCCCAGGTGACCAAACCTGTGAACCTATGTGTTTAAAGTAGGAATCCATCCTGACCTGAAGTATGCCCATCTCTGGAATGGACTACTACCACTATACAAGGTTACAATGGCCATGCCCATACACAGAGGCACATAACTGACACAAGGTATCACTGGGCATGCTCACACACTTAGTAGCACAGGGCTGTTCGGAATGCACTATGTGTCCATCTACACAAGGATATACTGGGCATGCTCATACACTTAGTAGCACAGGGCTGACTGGGATGCACTCTGATGCTAAACACGGAGGGACACAGTGGCCATGCTATTACAGGTAGACGTAAAGAACACATTGTAATGGGCTCTAGTGTTAGTAGTTGTCAATGTTAGCAGGAACACTGCTCTACATATATTTGACACTGGTCTTTTACACAACATCAGCTGTCATTCTGGGATGACATGGCTGACAGTAGGCAGGCCTTTGTCACATATCACATGCATCCATGATTCAAGGGAGTGTGGATATTACCCAAGTTGAATCCACCCACACAGTGCCATTCCAAGGCAAATGTCCTAAACACAGGTTAACTCCCATACACCTACAGGACAACTGCATTGTTTTCTTATGCTAACCAGTGCTAGATGTGCAGCGTCCATATCCACAGCTGGTCACTGTAGATCCAACAATGGGGTGTACTGACATCTGTGCAGTGAGGAACACCTGGCTGATGCACAATAGCACTACCACCATATACCGCAGAACCTAGCATTACCACCATATACCTCAGAACCAGACATGTGGGCCATAACACAGGTATGGACCGCTCCAGGTGGTGTACCCACATACATAAAGGCCACTCACATGTACTGACTGGTCCCACCATGAAAGGCATCACAGATGAGCCATGTGCAGAACACAGTGCCACATGCTGCATTCTAGGATGTAAACTGCAGACACCACCATGCCCTTGGAAAACCAACACACAACCATACATGTTGTATGACATAGACAAGTACACCACCATGTGACCCTTGACCTGTGTACTGTACTAAGCTCTACATCAACTGTAGACAGTACACATGTACTAACACAGTTACATCACGTGTTATGCAATGCAATGATACCACTGTCTGTGACCAGGTCAGCTGTACACATACCAAGGGCCCTCGGTACTTTCAACCATTAGCAGATGTCTGTTGCTGTACACCAGTACACACCCTCATGTATGGATATGACATGCATGTACCTGCCCTGGGTATGTACATGCCACACACACAACATACCTGTAAATAGCATAGCTGTTGTAGTCCTTTATGCAAACAGGTGGCTACAGCTATTACACACATGCACATGGAATGTAGGTCCATGGCTGCTGAATGCTAACAGTACATAAGGTGTGATATCAATGCTGACAGAGGTAACATCCCCTCTGTACTGGTCACCAATCATATCATACAACAGTCCATGTGTCATGTATGTCAATACACATATCCACCAATTGCAATGCCTACGAACATGATCAAATGTCAGGAATGTAAGACCTACACACCTGTACACGTAGTGTTGTGTGTTCAGATAACATGCGTGTGCAGTTGCTGATGTATGCGGGTGGTATGTATCCTAGTACATCATGCAGCTGCAATGCAGCCTCAACATTGCCAACTGTATATGGTGATATGCTGAATGTACAGAAAGATGTACCACAGGTATGGACAGATGTGTTGAAATAACTAAGTGGTGGGGCATGTTTGCAGATGGATGTTTGCTGTGGACAGCTCACAGGTGTGTCACAAGCGGTCCTACAATACCCTGTGTAACCGGTAAGCAATAGTTTCATTAATTGAAGGACATAACACACAACTTAGACAGCTGTCAGGGTGACAGCGAAGGTAAATCACGTGATAACTGTTAACAGTTAAGATGTCCCTAGTGCATATATCAGCACTGTTGGCACAGAAAGCATCAGTACAGTTTGTAACGCGTGCAATACTGCTGTACATCTGACATACATAACATGAGCTAGGCAGGTCTGAGATTCACAGTACTGGCATGTGTGGTTGCGTGTGTGTCCATATATGTCACATATTGTGGGGAATACATCTCAATTGTTACTCACTCTCCTGTACACTAGTGTACATATTTGTGCAGACTGCAATGTAGAAAGCAGGACATAGGCAGGGGCGTGTATCTCACACATGTGACGTATCTGTATGTGCATGACATAGGTGTATTAATTATTGAATGCCACAGTGTGTGTATGTAGGGCTGACTGGTCCCTGGGGTGAGGATGTATGTTACCATAATGAACTGATAAGACCCCTCCCACCATCCAGGCAATGCATTCTACTATCCATGTTGATGTCCCCAATCTTAGGCCATACTGACTACCTGTACATGCATATTCTCTGTGGTGCATCATGTAGGTGCACAGTACTGTAATGATGATTTGCACATAGGCAGGGATCCTCATCTCACCAGTAGCAAGTGTGTGTGAGTGTGTGTTACTGTGTCGGTGAAGTCATGAGTGTGTGTTACAGTGTCACTGAATACATGTGTGTCAATACCTGAGTGTGTGGGTGCAGTTGTGTGTTGGCATCCTGTCATGGGAACGTGTATTACTGATTTCCATTGAGGCATCACACTTCCCACTGGCCTCTACGCTTGTAATCAGCTAGACCACTTTCTTTCCTCACCACTCCATGTAACTGTACCTGTGATGTCACCGTATATGGATGTCACGTCTGTGGCCACAGTAGCTTAATACACAGCTATCATGCTCTTGGAATGGTAGACGTGTTTGTAACGTGGGACATTCTCACTGGTATGTGGCAGCTACACGGTGCATGCTGGTATATTCATACATACCTGTGAGTAGTCCACATTGACATATGGGGCACTTAACTGCAAACACTGACATCCACCAGCACGTGCAATTAGACCTGAAGAAGGACAGCAGAACATCATGACCAACATGCATTTACTGTTGTTACACAAGACACATACTGTTAACAGTATTGTACACCTGTACTACATGGTATATCTGCTGCCTGTCAGCAGTCCTCAGCATTTGTAAACTACATGTATCATCCTAGTCTGTTCACCCTGTGCATCAGACCATATGAACATGTCCCTGCACCGATGGTATGGATGTCAGGGATGCATCACAGGCATCATCATATGCACTGGGTGTTAATGCTTGCCAGAGGCCTAGGTTGCACCATTGGATGACATCATGTGTGTGGGTCTGGGCCTTTGATCTAATTGGGCATGTGGATGTTATGCATGTGTGTGTTGCAGTGCCCTACATATGTATCCAGTGTGTGTGTGTATGTATGCACACAGTTCTCCCATGTGTCTGGCCTACAGAGCGGTATTATTGACAGCTGCAGACTGTACAGGTGAGGTTTTACAGTTCACGGTGTCCGGTCAAGGACATGTGACCTGTGCCTGCCATGGGTTGCACGGGCACTACCAGACAGAGGTGCAGATTGGGTACTGTCTGATGTCACTTGTCCACTGGAACAGTGTCCCTGTTGGGACCATCCTGGGCCATGTGCACGTGGCCTGCTGTGTCATGGTGTGGACAGCACAGCACCAGATGCACTGTTGCTGCTACCACCACTATGGGAGCGGGCATGTGAAGTAGCTCGTACATGTGGACCTGACACAGGTGATGTAGCAGGCCTAAGTCCACATGCCTGATGCCTCACACCTACCAGATGTTCCAACACAGACAGTTCACGCTCGTGGATTGTCATGCCACAGTCAAGGACTCCAACCAGGTCACCCAACCGTCTATCCAAAGCATCAGCAATCTGCTGTTGAGCATTTACCATTGCCTGGATGCTGTTGTTTAAAGAATGGATCGCAGCCCTCTGTAGCCTCTGATCTTCTCTGTTGTGCCATTCAGCACATGCCTGTGCCTCCATTATAGCTTGAAACATGCGTCTGGTGACACCAGCTGACGCACTCTATTGTGCAGGAGCATGTTGGCCAGAGGTACTCCTATGAGCAGCACTGGCCACGTGCCTGTGTGGGGCACCACCAGTAGTTTGGCTGACATCATGGTGTGCTCGCACACCTTCCAAAGCCCCAGCACTTTCATGTTCCAAGCTACCACACACCAACTGTCCTTCCTCTATGGCCACTGGTGATGGGGTATGTGCAGGTATGGGATCTGTGTGCGGGGATGAGGTGGATATAGATGGAATGACAACCAATGGCACAGTTTCAGCCCCTGACAACTCTGCCTGTGTCCCAATCATACATTCATCATCACTGCTAGAGTCTGTGGGGACACATATCTGATGTATTGCAGGAGGGCAATGCACCTGCATCACCTGTGAGGGCAGACAAGAACTGTACATTACAATCTATACAATAGACACACACACATGCATGTGATATGACAGAAGGCATGCAACATGCATGTGATATGGCAGATGGCATGCAGCACAGACAATAATAGTGGTAGTTATCGTACATCCCTAGGTTGCACACAACAGCATGCATGTGTCATAGCAGATGGCATACAAATTACACAATCATAGTAGTGGTTAGCATACATCCCTGTGTTAAACCATGTGGACCAGCATAGGTTAACAGTACACCTGCCTGATGTGTGGCATAAGATCTTGATAATCACATGTAGTATGACATGTGATCTGCTGATGTGTGCAATGACATGCATACATGTTTAACACAATGGTATCCTGTCAAATATACAGTGGGGCAATGGTGTACCAATTCAGTGTTGTCTGTCCGCCCTACAGATATACTGCAAATTTAGCTGATGTGCATGGCCATTGCAGGAATCATGAGGCGTCTCTAGTGCTATACAGTGTGAGTTACAGACAGGGTTCATAGCCAAGACTGTGTTCAGATACAATACATATATGCTGTGGAATGTGACCCATGTCACTGAGGTGTATACACACTAAATCAACCACGATGAATCACTAGTAACCAAAAAAGTTTCAGTAACCTTGAATCCTTGGATTTTCAAAAAACGTCTTTATTCAAACACAGGACCAATACAAGAACCAAAAATTCTTCACATAGGCACTAAGCGCTTTCACCCTTTCATCCTAGGGCATCATCAGAGTACAAATTCTAGTTAATCATCATCCCTTAAATACATACTCCTAAATAGTTAATTATGCAATTTTCCAATTAAAACAGTTGTCTCCTAAAATAAAAAGTATAATCAAAGAGAGAAATTAAAGTCATATAACCTAGCCAGAACTTATGGCAGTACTACAAGTAACATGTTAAATAATGTAAAACATCCAATGTATGCAATGCAAATCTTACAAAGGCTAGAAATATTATACAGTAAATAATGACAATAGTAATAGCTAAAATAATATAAATATTGAATAAATATTATTAAAAAAAATTAATTATTTAAAATATGTATAAATATATATATATATATTATTTATGATACAGTTAATAAGTATTAAATAAATAGTTGTAAATAATAAATATAAATAGAGGTTTACTAAAAATATCACAAAAATAGTTTATACAAATTACATTAGTATATTAACACTGAAGAAAAAGTATTTATAATGATAAAAATAGTGTAAAAAACACATTTAGTGTAGTTGTGAACACATAATTTGATTAAAACTAAACCAAATCTTACACTATATGAACAATGAACTAACCTTGTAAAAATGATTTGTATTGTAAAAACAATTATTCTAAGCATTAATTGCTATATAAATTGCGATTTCAGCTTAAGTATGCTGGCAATAGATATTTGATCATTAATGCCAGGCCACTTACTGGCATTTAATCTAAGTTGCCAAAGGCATTCTTTAGCTTCTAATAAAGTTTTAATATCACCACCTTTTTGTGCCTTATTGTAAGGTATTCTGTCAATCACAAAAAACAAGAATTTTTTAAAATTGACACAACAAATACTGTGATTATATAGAGCACTAGTCTGTCTTTGATTCCTAATGTCACTCAAATGCTCAATAATTCTTGTTTTGAGTTTTCTATTCATTTTCCCTACATAGTATGCTTGACATCCTGTACATGAAGCTACATATACTACCATAACCGAGTTACAGTCACATACTCCTGGACATCTAATGGTCTTCTCGTAGTTAATAATGGAGAGGTATGGTCCATTATTAATAAACCTATCATATGCGGCATGCGCCACATTTATTCATTTTAGATTTCCTAAACATTTCATTGTTTACACAATTTTCAAACAGGCTTTTTAAGTTTTTACCCTTACTAAAAGTAACCTTAGGTTTACTTCCTAAAATATTGACAAGTTCTGTGTTAGATTCTATAATAATACTCCATGAATCATGTAGTCCTTTAACAACTTGATGTGATTTTTCATTAAAAGGAATAACAAAGGTATCATGTCCAACAACCTTAGAGTTTGAAACATCCTTTGGTGTTAGTCCATGCCTTATAATAGGTTTGTATAATGTCAATCTGTTCTTTATAATGTCTTGGCCAATATTAAAAACAAAATCTGCAGGGTAAGCTCTACTTAAAAACATGTTTCGTAGTTTAACAAGTTCCTGTTTAAACACTTCATCATTACTCACTATTCTGGACAACCTCACCATCTGTCCTTTTACTAAATTTCTCTTCTGATGGACAGGGTGACAACTGTCAAAATGTAAAAATGAATTGGAGTATGTCTTCTTCCTATAAATGTTTGATTCAAATTTGTTATCTTGTATAGTTATTGTAATAACCAAAAAATCAATTGTGTTGTTTGAAATATGACTTGTAAATTTTAAAAAATCTGTTGTTTGTCCTATATACGTAATAAAATCATTAAACTGGGCTTCAGTACCTCTCCAAAAAATCAAAATGTCATCCAAGTAACGTAGGTATAATAAAATCTTACTCCAGTAACTACTAGTAAAAACATATTCTGATTCCCAGGCCAGAACTAGGTTGGCGAGATAGGGGCACATCTTGCTCATAGCTACACCATTTCTTTGTCTAAAATAACAACCATTAAAGTATATAAAATTATTTTCCAACACTAGTTCTAACATCTCTGATAACAACTGGTTCTCAGAGCTGTTCTGTTGCTTATGTGTGTTAAGGCATGCTTCGAACAACTCAATACCATCTTGATGTGGAATCACAGTAAAAAGGTTAATTACATCTAGAGTAACCATCAAAAAATCAAGGTTAGCATCAAAGTTGTTTGCAAATTGTCTAATAGAATCTAGACAATGCCATGAGTCCCTTACAATGTGTGGTAACCTCCTTAAAATATCCTTGCACTTAGAGTCAATGTAGGCCGCTAAAGCTTCAGTCTTTGAGCTTATGGCTGAAACTATTGGTCTAAATGGAAGGTTATCAATATGTTTGTGAATTTTGGGAATCCCAAAAATGGAAGGTATTATAGGGAATTCCACAGAAACATACTGATAAATTTGTGAGTCAATTCTTCCATCCATAAGGTATTCATAGATTAACCAGTCTATTTTAGTGTAGGCTTTATTGACTTCATGCCTACTCACCTTTACGTAGGTTTCCTCATCATCCAAAAGTCTAAGCATCCTATTTTCATAATCTGCATTTAACATAATAACCACTCCACCACCTTTATCTGGTTTCATGATTCTAAATTTGTCAGAACTTGTGAGTTCTTTGAGACAGAATTTTTCTGCTGATGTTAAATTGTAGTTAATAACATTCTTGTCACATAAAATTCTTCTAATGTGTGTCTCACAAAGTTTTTCAGATACTTGTATCATGAAATTCTGGGGTGGAATAAAGGTACTATGACGCTTAAGTGTAAAATTATGGGAATCTTGAGACAAAACATTTGAATCCTGAAAGAAAATTTTCAAATTTAAAAGCCTAGTGAATGTTTTTAAGTTAATTAAAACATTACCAATATCCAGCTTAAACGTAGGAATAAAGGTGAGCCCTTTGCTAAACAAGTCTAAGTAATTGTTGTCAAAATTCTTTTCAGTAAAATTATATAAATTAAAACCTAAATGTGTAATAGTGTTACAGTCAGTCAAATTCTGATTTACTTCCTCTTGCTGACATGGGGTGTAAATGTGTGAAACTGCAATATTGTTAGGTTGATTCACTTGTATTGTGGCCTCAGAGGATATGTTGTCAACATGATTGGTGATAATATGGTTGGTATCAATTGATGTTACCATCTGGACATTCTTGGGCCTCCATTGTTGTAGTTCCTTGGAATGTGTTTGTTGTAACTGCCCTGTCGCTCTCTTATTCTCTCTGATCTTCTTAAAATTGGCTGGTCTAAAAAATCTGACTGTAACTCCTCATCATTGTTAATATTGTTAGCATTACTTCTGTGTGCATTGTCCTGATTACCATTGGAATTAAAACAATTTCTATCTCTGTTAATGTTTGTATTGTCATAGTTCTGGCTGTTACGCTTCATGTTTTTATACTCTTTAAAGTGAGCGTATGCTCTGTTATTTCTGTAATCATGACTATCTCTCTCAATTTTATTGTTCTTAATTTATAAGCCTTTATTGATATATCTATCAATGTCTTTAAAAATATTTTCCATTTTAAACTTGTTATGTTCAAATAATAAGTCAGCCTTAATACCATTATCCAAAACACATAACTTTTCCTTTAAAACATTTAATTTGTCTGTGTTGTTACGAATAATTAGTTTTAAAAGTTCCAACCCAGTTTTATCAAAAAGTTGCAACAATTCAGTAAACATTGGTGTACCTTCTGTGAAGCCATTAGGTAATTTGATACACGTAGTCACTTTGGGACTTGCTTTAATTCCAAACAGCGTTCTAAAAACGCATTATCCATCTGCAAAGATTTGAAAGTTTTTAATGTCCTTTCAAATTCAGTAAAACGTGAATTCAAGGTACCCAAGTCCCTGGTTGCTGCAAAACCATCTCTATTTAAGGAAGGGGCTGAAAGAAAATGAAGTAAGTCCAAATTCCTATCAGAAGGGTTGTTTCGGTTCATATCAACTTGGCATACAGTCTGATTATGATCACTACTGATTCTGATATCGGCATTAGAGGATGGTCCAGCAACGTCCCCTCCATCAGACGTCACCGCCTGCCACTGAGGACTTTTAGATCGTTGCCTAACAACTCCCCCATGTAAACTAGTATTAGGCGTTGAGTGCAGGGTAGGTAATTGTTCCTGCGAGTCCGTAATAAAACGTTCACCCTCAGTCCCTGCATTCAATTGTTGATCATGCAGCGCTTTAATAAGTTTATTCGTAATGTCAAGATGTTCTTGCAAAAGTCGCTGCATGATAGAGGGGGAGAAGTAAATGAGCAACACTAATAAGTATTTTTCAATTAGAATATGTTGCCCGTAACTGGAAAAAGCAATATACTAAAGTGTCAAGTCAAAAAAGTTAAAAAAGTTAAATAAAGCTGTATACACACGGGATGATAATTGTCTTTTTAAAAAAACACAAGCGTTGTAAACCAAACGAACAAGGTAATATGAAATAATTACTGTCGTCGCTGTAACACGGTAAATAAATGAATGAAGTTACCAGTGTTGTCTTTTTAAAAAACACAAGCGTTGTAAACCAAACAAACAAGATAATATGAAGTAATTACTGTCGTCGCTGTAACACGGTAAATAAATGAATGAAGTTACCAGTGTTGTCCTTGATCCTAAGCGAAATAACGAACAGAAACTTCATTCAGGATAGTTGATTACAACATGAGAAATACTTGCCAATGACCATTTGCAACTATAAAAGCAGAATGAACTAATATGTATCAATTAGTTCAGCTAGTTCAACGATTTCACACGGATAGTAAAAATATCTTGTAGGTCCAAACCAAAACACCCATCCAGGATCAAACAGGCCACCGAAAGCTGCTGTAGAAATCAACCATGATGAATCACTAGTAACCAAAAAAAGGTTCAGTAACCTTGAATCCTTGGATTTTCAAAAAACATCTTTATTCAAACACAGGACCAATACAGAACCAAAAATTCTTCACGTAGGCATTAAGCGCTTTCACCCTTTCATCCTAGGGCATCATCAGAGTACAAATTCTAGTTAATCATCATCCCTTAAATACATACTCCTAAATAGTTAATTATGCAATTTTCCAATTAAAACAGTTGTCTCCTAAAATAAAAAGTATAATCAAAGAGAGAAATTAAAGTCATATAACCTAGCCAGAACTTATGGCAGTACTACAAGTAACATGTTAAATAATGTAAAACATCCAATGTATGCAATGCAAATCTTACAAAGGCCAGAAATATTATATAGTAAATAATGACAATAGTAATAGCTAAAATAATAAAAATATTGAATAAATATTATTAAATAAAAATTAATTATTTAAAATATGTATAAATATATATATATATATATATATATATATATTATTTATGATACAGTTAATAAGTATTAAATAAATAATTGTAAATAATAAATATAAATAGAGGTTTACTAAAAATATCACAAAAATAGTTTATACAAATTACATTAGTATATTAACACTGAAGAAAAAGTATTTATAATGATAAAAATAGTGTAAAAAAACACATTTAGTGTAGTTGTGAACACATAATTTGATTAAAACTAAACCAAATCTTACACTATATGAACAATGAACTAACCTTGTAAAAATGATTTGTATTGTAAAAACAATTATTCTAAGCATTAATTGCTATATAAATTGCGATTTCAGCTTAAGTATGCTGGCAATAGATATTTGATCATTAATGCCAGGCCACTTACTTGCATTTAATCTAAGTTGCCAAAGGCATTCTTTAGCTTATAATAAAGTTTTAATATCACCACCTTTTTGTGCCTTATTGTAAGGTATTCTGTCAATCACAAAAAACAAGAATTTTTTAAAATTGACACAACAAATACTGTGATTATATAGAGCACTAGTCTGTCTTTGATTCCTAATGTCACTCAAATGCTCAATAATTCTTGTTTTGAGTTTTCTATTCGTTTTCCCTACATAGTATGCTTGACATCCTGTACATGAAGCTACATATACTACCATAACTGAGTTACAGTCACATACTCCTGGACATCTAATGGTCTTCTCGTAGTTAATAATTGAGAGGTATGGTCCATTATTAATAAACCTACATATGCGGCATGCGCCACATTTATTCATCTTAGATTTCCTAAACATTTCATTGTTTACACAATTTTCAAACAGGCTTTTTAAGTTTTTACCCTTACTAAAAGTAACCTTAGGTTTACTTCCTAAAATATTGACAAGTTCTGTGTTAGATTCTATAATAATACTCCATAAATCATTTAGTGCTTTAACAATTTGATGTGATTTTTCATTAAAAGGAATAACAAAGGTATCATGTCCAACAACCTTAGAGTTTGAAACATCCTTTGGTGTTAGTCCATGCCTTATAATAGGTTTGTATAATGTCAGTCTGTTCTTTATAATGTCTTGGCCAATATTAAAAACAAAATCTGCAGGGTAAGCTCTACTTAAAAACATGTTTTGTAGTTTAACAAGTTCCTGTTTAAACACTTCATCATTACTCACTATTCTGGACAACCTCACCATCTGTCCTTTTACTAAATTTCTCTTCTGATGGACAGGGTGACAACTGTCAAAATGTAAAAATGAATTGGAGTATGTCTTCTTCCTATAAATGTTTGATTCAAATTTGTTATCTTGTATAGTTATTGTAATATCCAAAAAATCAATTGTGTTGTTTGAAATATGACTTGTAAATTTTAAAAAAATCTGTTGTTTGTCCTATATACGTAATAAAATCATTAAACTGGGCTTCAGTACCTCTCCAAAAAAATCAAAATGTCATCCAAGTAACGTAGGTATAATAAAATCTTACTCCAGTAACTGCTAGTAAAAACATATTCTGATTCCCAGGTGACCAGAACTAGGTTGGCATAGATAGGGGCACATCTTGCACCCATAGCTACACCATTTCTTTGTCTAAAATAACAACCATTAAAGTATATAAAATTATTTTCCAACACTAGTTCTAACATCTCTGATAACAACCGGTTCTCAGAGCTGTTCTGTTGCTTATGTGTGTTAAGGCATGCTTCGAACAACTCAATAACATCTTGATGTGGAATCACAGTAAAAAGGTTAATTACATCTACAGTAACCATCAAAAAATCAAGGTTAGCATCAAAGTTATTTGCAAATTGTCTAATAGAATCTAGACAATGCCATGAGTCTCTTACAATAAGTGGTAACCTCCTTAAAATATCCTTGCACTTAGAGTCAATGTAGGCCGCTAAAGCTTCAGTCTTTGAGCCTATGGCTGAAACTATTGGTCTAAATGGAGGGTTATCAATATGTTTGTGAATTTTGGGAATCCCAAAAATGGAAGGTATTATAGGGAATTCCACAGAAACATACTAATAAATTTGTGAGTCAATTCTTCCATCCATAAGGTATTCATAGATTAACCAGTCTATTTTAGTGTAGGCTTTATTGACGTCATGCCTACTCACCTTTACGTAGGTTTCCTCATCATCCAAAAGTCTAAGCATCCTATTTTCATAATATGCATTTAACATAATAACCACTCCACCACCTTTATCTGGTTTCATGATTCTAAATTTGTCAGAACTTGTGAGTTCTTTGAGAAAGAATTTTTCTGCTGATGTTAAATTGTAGTTAATAACATTCTTGTCACATAAAATTCTTCTAATTTGTGTCTCACAAAGTTTTTCAAATATTTGTATCATGAAATTCTGGGGTGGAATAAAGGTACTATGACGCTTAAGTGTAAAATTATGGGAATCTTGAGACAAAACATTTGAATCCTGAAAGAAAATTTTCAAATTTAAAAGCCTAGTGAATGTTTTTAAGTTAATTAAAACATTACCAATATCCAACTTAAACGTAGGAACAAAGGTGAACCCTTTACTAAACAAGTCTAAGTAATTGTTGTCAAAATTCTTTTCAGTAAAATTATATAAATTAAAACCTAAATGTGTAATAGTGTTACAGTCAGTCAAATTCTGATTTACTTCCTCTTGCTGACATGGGGTGTAAATGTGTGAAACTGCAATATTGTTAGGTTGATTCACTTGTATTGTGGCCTCAGAGGATATGTTGTCAACATGATTGGTGATAATATGGTTGATATCAATTGATGTTGGGAGGGTGGCCTAATGGTTAAGGTGTTTGCCTTACAAACACAAGGTGCAGGGTTTGAGTCTCACAAGGGATAATTGGCTAAGCTTAAAATGGCTCGCAAGGGCAGTTAGCTTAGTAAGAATCTATGAATCTATGAATCTATGTTACCATCTGGACATTCTTGGGCCTCCATTGTTGTAGTTCCTTGGAATGTGTTGGTTGTAACTGCCCTGTCGCTCTCTTATTCTCTCTGATCTTCTTAAAATTGGCTGGTCTAAAAAATATGACTGTAACTCCTCATCATTGTTAATATTGTTAGCATTACTTCTGTGTGCATTGTCCTAATTACCATTGGAATTAAAACAATTTCTATCTCTGTTAATGTTTGTATTGTCATAGTTCTGGCTGTTATGCTTCATGTTTTTATACTCTTTAAAGTGAGCGTATGCTCTGTTATTTCTGTAATCATGACTATCTCTCTCAATTTTATTGTTCTTAATTTCTAAGCCTTTATTGATATATCTATCAATGTCTTTAAAAATATTTTCCATTCTAAACTTGTTATGTTCAAATAATAAGTCAGCCTTAATACCATTATCCAAAACACATAACTTTTCCTTTAAAACATTTAATTTGTCTGTGTTGTTACGAATAATTAGTTTTAAAAGTTCCAACCCAGTTTTATCAAAAAGTTGCAACAATTCAGTAAACATTGGTGTACCTTCTGTGAAGCCATTAGGTAATTTGAATACACGTAGTCCCTTTGGGACTTGCTTTAATTCCAAACAGCGTTCTAAAAACGCATTATCCATCTGCAAAGATTTGAAAGTTTTTAATGTCCTTTCAAATTCAGTAAAACGTGAATTCAAGGTACCCAAGTCCCTGGTTGCTGCAAAACCATCTCTATTTAAGGAAGGGGCTGAAAGAAAATGAAATAAGTCCAAATTCCTATCAGAAGGGTTGTTTCTGTTCATATCAACTTGGCGTACAGTCTGATTATGATCACTATTGATTCTGATATTGGCATTAGAGGACGGTCCAGCAACGTCCCCTCCATCAGACATCACCGCCTGCCGCTGAGGACTTTTAGATCGTTGCCTAACAACTCCCCCATGTAAACTAGTATTAGGCGTTGAGTGTAGGGTAAGTAATTGTTCCTGCGAGTCCGTAATAAAAAGTTCACCCTCAGTCCCTGCAGTCAATTGTTGATCATGCAGCGCTTTAATAAGTTTATTCATAATGTCAAGATGTTCTTGCAAAAGTCGCTGCATGATAGAGGGGGAGAAGTAAATGAGCAACACTAATAAGTATCCTTCAATTAGAATATGTTGCCCGTAACTGGAAAAAGCAATATACTAAAGTGTCAAGTCAAAAAAGTTAAAAAAGTTAAATAAAGCTGTATACACACGGGATGATAATTGTCTTTTTAAAAAAACACAAGCGTTGTAAACCAAACGAACAAGGTAATATGAAATAATTACTGTTGTCGCTATAACACGGTAAATAAATGAATGAAGTTACCAGTGTTGTCTTTTTAAAAAACACAAGCGTTGTAAACCAAACGAACAAGGTAATATGAAGTAATTACTGTCGTCGCTGTAACACGGTAAATAAATGAATGAAGTTACCAGTGTTGTTGTCCTTGATCTTAAGCGAAATAATGAACAGAAACTTCGTTCAAGATAGTTGATTACAACACGAGAAATACTTGCCAACGACCAGTTGCAACTATAAAAGCAGAATGAACTAATATGTATCAATTAGTTCAGCTAGTTCAACGATTTCACACGGATAGTAAAAATATCTTGTAGGTCCAAACCAAAACACCCATCCAGGATCAAACAGGCCACCGAAAGCTGCTGTAGAAATCAACCACGATGAATCACTAGTAACCAAAAAAGTTTCAGTAACCCTGAATCCTTGGATTTTCAAAAAACGTCTTTATTCAAACACAGGACCAATACAAGAACCAAAAATTCTTCACGTAGGCACTAAGCGCTTTCACCCTTTCCTAGGGCATCATCAGAGTACAAATTCTAGTTAATCATCATCCCTTAAATACATACTCCTAAATAGTTAATTCTGCAATTTTCCAATTAAAACAGTTGTCTCCTAAAATAAAAAGTATAATCAAAGAGAGAAATTAAAGTCATATAACCTAGCCAGAACTTATGGCAGTACTACAAGTAACATGTTAAATAATGTAAAACATCCAATGTATGCAATGCAAATCTGCCAATAAGTGGCCTGGCATTAATGATCAAATATCTATTGCCAGCATACTTAAGCTGAAATCACAATTTATATAGCAATTAATGCTTAATAATTGTTTTTACAATACAAATCATTTTTACAAGGTTAGTTCATTGTTCATATAGTGTAAGATTTGGTTTAGTTTTAATCAAATTATGTGTTCACAACTACATTAAATGTGTTTTTTTACACTATTTTTATCATTATAAATACTTTTTTTTCAGTGTTAATATACTAATGTAATTTGTATAAACTATTTTTGTGATATTTTTAGTAAACCTCTATTTATATTTATTATTTACAACTATTTATTTAATACTTATTAACTGTATCATAAATAATATATATATATTTATACATATTTTAAATAATTAATTTTTATTTAATAATATTTATTCAATATTTATATTATTTTAGCTATTACTATTGTCATTATTTACTATATAATATTTCTGGCCTTTGTAAGATTTGCATTGCATACATTGGATGTTTTACATTATTTAACATGTTACTTGTAGTACTGCCATAAGTTCTGGCTAGGTTATATGACTTTAATTTCTCTCTTTGATTATACTTTTTATTTTAGGAGACAACTGTTTTAATTGGAAAATTGCAGAATTAACTATTTAGGAGTATGTATTTAAGGGATGATGATTAACTAGAATTTGTACTCTGATGATGCCCTAGGACGAAAGGGTGAAAGCGCTTAGTGCCTACGTGAAGAATTTTTGGTTCTTGTATTGGTCCTGTGTTTGAATAAAGACGTTTTTTGAACATCCAAGGATTCAAGGTTACTGAAACTTTTTTGGTTACTAGTGTATACACACTAAACCATGATGTGGAAGTTGTGACACAGGTCACTGATGGGTATACGGATGACACCCCTGCACATCTGCAACCATATTGCTGCAGCCTGGCAACTATGGACAGACATGGTGAACACATCGGTACACCATGCCCCATATGACATCTGTGTACCACACACACACACACACACACACACACACACACACACACACACACACACACACACACACACACGGAGCTAGTATGGCATTTATGTCCAACACCAGCAACGGGTATGTACTGTATCTGTGGCCTGATGTGGATACTGTACAGGTGACTGCTGTCATGTTGCAACACCCTCAAGATGTTCAACACATCTTATGTGGTGGATTGATTTTACGCCTACACAAGATGTGCATAGGCCTGTAGGATGTCTAGTGTTCCACATCTACATTATGACCATTATACAAAGGCCATGGTTGAACCATGTGTAGCCATTGTATGACAGGGTGTACACACAAGCACAACATGTCTACCGTGTGTGTTGCTCCATGTCTCTGGCCATCCTCCATGGCCAGGTGTGTACATGTGTTGTCCAAATTATTGTGATAGGCATCTATTTCACATGTCTGTGTTGTCCCATATGACATATATGCCCAACTGACAACAGGGTTATGCAGATAAAGGGTGGTATGTGGGATATGTTTTCAGGTTAGATAGGCAGTGTAGCAGCCAGGCCAATAGATGTCATGGACATGTCAAGAAAACACATCACATTGTGTGACATTCATAGCAGGGCTATGATCCACACCAGTGAAACCTGTGTGCTGGCCATACTCCAGCCCTCTGTGTAGTACTGTTTGTATTCACCACATGTGTAGATCAGATCTGTTCTACGTCCCTAAACTGAACAGCACCTCCACCATTGTATGCACAGCTGTCAATACATCTGGCAATAACGTTTGTGAGGATTCATGTCGGTGAGATGATTCACATAGTTTGCAAGTGTTGCACATGGGTAGTCATTGTGATGCATTGCAGCTCCGACCTGTATATTGTGAAAGGACCATACATTAGGTGTACATGTTGTGAATGGCCACATGGCAGATAGATTTGTGCATTACAGTTCCTGATAAATAATAACACTCTCATCTGCAATGGGCTGCTGTCTCAGCAGAATGCCAGGGATACCTAAATAGGAGTAACACAGCAGTATGAGCATAATCCACCCCTGTATAAAGGCTACAGGGAGCAATGTGCATAAAACATACACCAGTACATTAGAATATACTATGGTGTATATACATGTGTGCATACACAGAGTAGCATACTATAGTATGCAGCATGTGTGTATACATGCCTTGCATATGATATTACATTACATATTTGTACAGTGACACATGCAACTATATGGAATATAGTTGTTATAGGTGCAGTACTGACTTATCAGGCAACAACAGGCTCAGTGGTTGAGAGACACCCACCTCCACAATATCAGCTAAGGCTTGTGGATGTGGTTCTGCAGGTGTCCCCAGGTTGGCCAGTAGCTCCTCGGTACATGTGAGTGGGGGCTGGGTTGGTGGTCCACCACCTGTTGCACCTTGTTCCCTGGTGGTTCCATTCACACGCTGTTTCGCCCATCTAATGAGGTCTGTACAGTGTCTGTGCACCTGCTGGGATGTGTGGTTGTGGCCACCCACATCATTAACCCTCCTGCGAAGTTCCATCCACAGGGCATCCTCCTGCTGTGCATCCTGTAGCACATGGCTGAACAGGATATCAGGATTGTCGAGTAGGTATGGGATTAGGACTTCATCCTCCAAGCATGTAAAAGGGGGAAGCCTTGCACGCAGCATACCTGGAAGACATAATGATGGAGACAGGTGACAGTAACTCACAGAGACATACAGAGCTACAGCTGAACATACATGTGTATCACATTAATTCAGTTTAAATAGTTGTATTTGCAAGCCTACATGACACTGACGTGTTTGTGTCACACACATGTGACACTCAATGTTGAGTAGATATCACCATATATGTGTGTGTGTGTGTGTGTGTGTGTGTGTCACCTGATTACATTGCTCATACTCCATGTGGTTGCTGTCTTGATTTGGGCATGTCTGTTTGCCTGTACTGGTGTTCCTACCTATCAGCACATGGCTGGATGTGTCCACATTAATGCAGTCGACCTTGATGCAGTGTATATGTCACATATAAGGACTTACACTGCCTTAACAGGCATGACCTGTGACCCTGCAGACATGCTCATATAAGGTTTTACATGTATGTGTTCTGCCATATACATCTACACGGCACTGTACAGCAATTCAACATCCTGCCATGTATCACCTGTGTTGCACATGTGATACACATGGGACACTGGCTAGCCAGATGGTATTTGTAGGGACGGATATCAACTATAGCAGGTACAGTCAAAGTCAACTAGTAGGCTATATGCCATGGGCCATGTATGAATCTAGGATGAAAGGTTACCTGGCAGTAGCCAACAGGCAGGTCTGTGGGGCCAGGTGGAGTAGTGCCACATTACTGATCCACAGGGTTAATGATACATATACCATGCATTACAATGTGGTCATCACACCATGTCTGTGAGGGGAGCGATGTGCAGCTTTAACAGACAGAAATGCATAGTATGGCAGGACTATGTCAAGTGTATGGGACAAGGATCTGTCTAGCATGTGGAAGGTGGATGCCCATGAAGTATGTGTTCAAGATCAGGAGGAGTATGTGTAGCATGTCCAACATCACTGGGTTGGACATGGATTTATTCAGGGTATGCATCATGCTACATAGTGGAGATGGGGAATGGGAAGGCTGGTGTAGGCCATCTGCACATGGCCAATACCCCTTAAAGGAAATATGTGATCTGATATGGGTCACGTGAGTGGTCTGTATGGCTGGACAATGATCTCTATATTCATGAATGGCACCCTATCATTATTAGGGTTGCCACATATGACTACCTGACAGGTGTGGTGACATAGCTATCACAGGAAAGACAACTGCCCAGCTGCATCCCCTCACACACAAGTGTCCATTATGTTGACCGCTGCCTAGGTAGTAGTTCATGGGTACAGGGTTATTAACATAGGGGTGACAATGCGAGCCAGCTATTGCTCCTAGGTCATAGTCATTTGCATACTTCAGTAGGCAGATGCCTTCTGTTTGTCTGTGAGGTATGGACTACAATGAGGGGGAATAAAATTAATTAACCCTGACATACTGTAGCTGCCACTGGTGTGATGATCATGTATTATTCAGACACCTTCTGTAGTGTTGATTCTGCCAGCAGTCCTGTTGCAAAACAGTCCTGTGACATAGGAATGTACATCTAGTATACCGAGTGTAGGTGGTACACAATATGGGTGATGATGTCCTATGACCTGGCAAGGTTATGATATGCAGTGTGGCATCAACCATACTGTCATCTACATCTCTACTGCTGACATCACTTAAATGATCAAGGTTCATGGCCTTCCAGACCAGACTCAGCAGGGTAGTAGTAAAGTACTTCCCATTATCAGTGGTGTCTCCTCCTTTGTGGGTTGTGATACCTGTTGGTGTGCACCATTCAGTGTGTACACAACCTGACATGGAGCTATGTTTTACATGATGTATACGTGGAGAGCATCTTGTTTTGCCATATGTGTATGATACAACCTGTGATGTGGGCAGGTCCCATGCAGACTGAGTGCAGCTTGTACCTGAATAGTTGTGGGTACAGGGGCCCTGTGATGTACATGAATATATGCTTGTGTACCTGTTGGGGGGAGGGGGCCCTGTGTTATATTATCCAAGACCCTATCTGGATTGCTTATTCATGCTAAGCACTTGTTCAGGACTTGTAAACACTACGTAAGCTAATAATTACTATAGCACTCAATCTTCCTCATTACCTACAGGTAAGGGTGAGCAGGTTTTGTACACACTTTTCTCACTTGCGTAGAGTAATGTAGCTCTTGTACTCACTTTCCTCACTTATCTAGGTGAATGTAGTTCTTTATTCAGGCATGTCCAAGAGTCAACTGCCAGTGTTCTCACCTGTCTATCTGATGAATCTGGACATCTTGAGGCAATGTACACATTGTCTCATGTACACAGACAAGCCTCTCCGCCTACCACCCAACACTACAACCTGTGAGAGATGCACTCATCTAGCCAAACTGGAGGTAAAGATCTCTCCAACCAAGCCTGACCCTGACTGCCATGTGGAGAAGTTACACAGTCGCACAACACCACACTCATCACATAAGTCTCACTGAATCTACCCCACCATTTACTGGGAAAACTACTCGTGTACCAACACATTAGCTCAATGGTTTCTGGAATTCATAAACATCAATGCCCTGACTCAACATATCCACACACCCACCAAGGGCAACAATATCCTAGACCTAGTCATTACCAACATGAGTGACCGATGCTCCACACGTGAAGCCAACTCCTCGTTGGTCCGATCAGACCATGTGCTGAACACCGTTGATATCCACATCCCGAAACTACCTCCCATTAAGGGAACCACAGTATAATATGTCTACAAGGCCAACTGCATGCTTCTTAAGACAGACATGGTGGACGTCATGACACTCATGCAGATGGACAGTACTGTTACAACTGCTGAATCCTACACAAATGCACTTTAGAAGCACTTACAGGAGTGCGTGGCTTGTGCTATCCCAAACAGAACCAGTACGCTATACTCCTAATTAACTAAACCAATCTGGTGGTCCCCTGCCATAAACATATTGTACTACAGGAGGAAGACACTGTTGCAAATGAGAGTACAATACCATGCATGTAGGAGATCCCTGGCCAGCATCAGTAAGAAGGTGAGATCCCTTATAAGATCCTCCAAAGCTAGCTACAAAAACTATAATGCAACTAATACCAACAACAACCACAAAGCATTCTATAGCTAGGTCACATATCTCGATGTCAACAACCAGATCTGCTCTGAGTTACAGCACAAAGGCATGAACATTACAGAAACAATTGATATTGGCAACATCCTGGCAGATCCCTCTTAAAGCTGCACACTCTAAAGGCAATATCACAGCATCCATGGGACTGGACAACATCCCAGGCTGTGTTTTACATGAACTTCAGATCGTACTGTCCCCAACCTATGCACCATGTTCAATAATAGCCTCACATCGGGCATAGTGCCCCTTGAATGGCACCCAGCAACAGTTATCCCACTCCACAAAGGTGGAGCTACAACAGACCATGGGACCTATTTCCCTATAGGCCTGACTAGCCTGGTCTGCAAGGCTATGGTGCACATCATGGATCACTGTCACAGAGACATTGGGTACCTCCCAACCTTTGACCCCTCCCTGTTTGACATTGTTAAGGCCGGACCATGCCTCCTAAACCTGGTGGACTTCTTAGAGACAGTTACCAAGGCATTAGATGAGGGTAAGGAGGTCCACACAGCCTACATAGATCTATCATAGGCTTTCAACACCATTCCTCCTTCTGGTATTATCAACATACCTATCTACCTGAACATTAACCTCTATGTCATGTGATGGTTTGCAAAGTGGCTCATGGACAGAACCCACACAGTGGGAGTTGCATGCCCTAGGTCCGACTATATACCAGTTACAACTAGCATCCCCCAGGGCTCAGTCCTAGGACCCCTCATGTTCAGTATATACGTCTCTGACATACAGACAAGCACAGGAGGGCTTTGGCTGAAAAGGTTTGCAGACGAATGCAAACTAGGGGACATAATTGTTTCCCCAGCTGTTACAGGCACCCTCTGGAAGGGTTGCACTGAGACGGATATCTGATGTTAATATCATGGCGTCAAGCTGAATGCCTAAAAAGTGCATAGTCATCCCCTTTGGATATAACTAATTACCCATGGACTACCACATAGGTGCTAGTCCCCTACATACAGAAAAGGTAATATGGGATCTGTGAACCCCAGTAGATAGCAATCTCTCCTTCGATACCCATAATGACAAGGTGGTTAGAATATCCTTCTACATGGCCTCCCAATTTCTAATGGGTTCGCATCCAGATCAGAGGGGCCATTGTGACTCTACACATCATATTAGACCCATTAAAGGATACAACACCCCATTTGGGATATACCTGACAAGACAACTACAACAGCTTGGAAGACCACACCAGTACCACACCAAGAGGATTACTGGCCTCAAACAGTTGACCTATGCAGCCCAACCTACAAAACTCCAGCTGTACTCATTTGCATACCACATACTCATAGGTGATCTCTGCTTGACATACAAGGCCCATGTCCAACCCTATATTGCTGGATATGCTCCACCTAAATAGAAGCCCCTGAGAGCTACATGCTCTAGGGATATATACCTAACCATAACAATGAGTAGGACGTGCTGGATGGATAGATTCCTGACCCGGACACTCCCTATGCTTTGGAACATGATTCCAATGTACATAAGGCAGGGCCCTTCACAAGAACTCTTCAAGGGAAACCTTGATGTGTGGATGGGAGATAGACATGTACCCCGGGGATCACTGCAGTGGCTCAGCTGGATAGAGGCACAGGGAACTATTGGCTCTGCCGTTCAGAGGCACAGGAAACCAACCTATGGGGGTGGTGAAAGCCAACACACTCTAGTTAGGCTTACAGATACCCTTGGTAAGACAGCCTAGTACCTACCTTTGCACATATTACATGTCTTATGTGCATGGATAGTTAAATAGCTCTTCCATTTTACTTTGCTATCATGCTGATAAACTGTCGGCTCACTAAAAGACATATGTATCCTGTTATTGTGTATTGTAAATGCCAATTAACATAACTAATATTTGCCTAACATTACAGTAATGCTATGTAGCTTGTAATACATATCTGCCTACAATACTGTACATTACACAGTTATTGGCACAATATCCCACAATGCAAATCATACTTGCACAGTGGCCCAACCTTCCACATGTTATTCTCTGTAATACACCCATACATATGGCTACAGTTACAATATATCAACATATACTATCCCCTGTTATAGCACATACTTGTTAGACCAGCCCTGCTACTGACATCGGCTGGTGAGGAGTATTTCTGTTCAAAGCCCTTATATAGCATCCCTTGTGGTGTATGCGGTGTTTGCCTTGTGACCTCCAGCAGTACACAAAAATACTACAAGCATTACTATGCTCAACAATACATCACTACAAGATAACTGTTTCCACTATATGGATTGTGTGCACTTTAAATATTACATAATAGTACTACATTCACAGACATACCGACTGTTCTACATACTTTATTAGTAACCCGAGGTGTCGTTAACTGTTGATTCAGTCCTTTTCGGTTTGTGTTTCAATGTTCTTTGTAACGTTCTGCTGGTATATACGGATAGCTTGAATGTGTGATAACACATCCTTTTCTAGTTACATATCGGTAACATGTGGTATCCTGTCCACCAATTGATGTTCCAAAGTAGTTAATTAGATGCACATCAGCTGTGTTAGCATTAGCCGATACCATGGCAACAGTAGTGTATAAGTGAGTACTCCTTTTGGGCATTGTCCTTTTGCCTTACTGTCGAGGGAGACGGCCTAGATGTGTTATTGCATTATATTTCAACAGCTATATGGAGACACAATGAAATATATTATCTTCATGACTCCCGTGGACTGTGTGTAATGGCTAAACGATTTAGTAATACATGTGAGTACAGCTGTTATATTTCGGAACAGTGCTACTTATGCAGGGTTTGTTTTACCTGATACTTCTGCAGATGTTTAAGTCTGGCAAGGATGTTTGGCCAGCTCAAGGCCATATGGCTATGCATGAACTGTCATGTGGTGTAAAGTGTGCTCACCAGACATTCTTGATTTGGTGTACAAGTGTAGCATACTGTGCGGTTACTCGCTAATTGATAACACATCCCGGTGTACGCACAACCTTCTGAAATGGATTAGTGCAAACAAACCCTATTACATCAGCAGCTGTTCCACTGTAGAGCAGCAGCTATTTCACATAGGGCCATGTTAGTGTGTCTCTGACAAGGTATGTTAAGGCTTCTGCAGATATTGTACAGTGTGTGAATGATTTGTGATATTATTACAGTTTGTATTGTAATATGTTTGGGTGTGGGGGTGATGGTGGGTGTGCTCAGCAGATGCAGGTGTTTAAGAACTGCTTTTATACATAATCGCTATGTGTGTGAGAGTTCCTTCCCTATTTGAACACCTATCCTTTAGTGGACTAATACTATGGTAATTGCAGGCTGATTCATTAAGGCACTATTATCTGGTTCCTGTATAGCATGGAGGTGATGTAAGTCCTTGAATCCCTTCGGTAATACATCTGAATGTAATAACGTGTTGCTATGTGATAGCTGTGTATTTCTGTTATAGTTATTTGCAGTCATCGTAGTTATGTTGGTGACTGACCCTCTTTGGCTAGGGTTGCCAACTTTTCATATGGCCATAGTGGGACCTTTTCGGGACACACATCTGATTTTACAGGCCAACACAAACCCACTGTCAGTACAAGGGATAGAACTTTCCTTTCTTGCCTAATAAGCTTATTCTTGTAGCAGTTTAGTTGCTTATCCTGTTTCCTGTAACATGTACGTATTTTAGATACAGAAATAACTATTGTATGCAACTATTACAGTACATATGGGACATAATTATGTCCTACAATCCCACGTTTAATATATTTGGTCAGGACACAATCGTCCAAAAAGGGAGTGTCCCTCGCAAAGTGGGACAGGTGGTAACACTATCATTGGCTCATGTCCATAGCACATATTTGTAATAGTGTATAGGCATATACTCTCCATAGCCTTTGTTCATAAAGGATGGTAGCGGCGGAATGTGTGATTGTTATGGTATATGTTATACACACATATGAACACTTCAACCACTGTGTACAGGAGACCTACGGAATCCTGAAACCACAGTGTTCCGACACACAAAGTACTGGGACCAGACTCCCATGCCCCACATTACCGACATTGACAGTAACTTGCGAAGGTAACACGAACATAGAACACACACATGCACACACAGACACACTGCTACCCAACACATCCAAACAAACCATCCTACACTACATATGAGCAGGTGGCCAAGCCCCCCTACACCCCCATGTAGGTGTCTGTGCCCCCCACACCACCCCCTACTTTAATATTCTACATCCTAGGTCGTGCAAACATTCGCACAAAGCTAACCCACAACCACACATTACAGTTCCCCAAGAACACACACTACACACAGAACACACATTTGCACACACTACAGCCCTAAGAAACACACGTACACACAGTAACCTACCCACACCACAAAACCAGAAGCACTGACTAACTGTCCATTAACATCGTGAGATTACACCTCGTGCATCTGGTGTTTCGGTACTGTGTTCTTTTGGACCTTAAGCCTCGGGATTACGCACGTCAGTATGTAAAGCAGTCGGTATGTGGTAGGTATCCCATTTATATGTACCTCCATGGTTATGTAAATGTTGTTAACCTATCTATATATCTACATATATATGTATATCCCATATATCGACATATATCTACATATATATGTATATCCCCATATATCGACATATCTCTCTCTCTCTCTCTCTATATATATATATATATAATGGTATATATATATATATATATATATGATGATATATATATATATATATATATATATAAAACATGCACCTTTCATTGGGTACATGACAGTTTGACAGTTTGTCCTATTTCAACACATTCTTACCTTTTGTGTTTTATCCTGTCACTATACACGACTGCCATTGTTACATCTCAGGTAGCTTAGTGGTATGTTATTGAGATGAATGTGTACATGGTTGTGTGTTCTAATCCTGACAGTGATCTCTTACCTCTCAGAGCAGGCACTGGTAGTGCAAGGGTGATTAATGCACATTTCAGCGGTTGTGTGTTCCACATGTTTATTATTCTGTGGAGACTACCTATATATGCAAGCTGTGTTTAAGGTATACTATGTAACATGTACACATTTGTGAAGATTCCTGTCAGGGATACTCCCCATTATTTGGAACTACATCCCTGATTACATTATACAAAACCCCTCACTGACACTCTGGGAAATCCTTGCAGAGTGGGTGGTGAACAGTAGCTACACCCCAGGGATCCCACAAGTGGCTCTGCTCCACAGAGGGACAGTTAGTTGATCGATGGGGTGGTGACAGCAGACATGTTTTGCCTATGCTTATGAGTGCCCTCGGCAGTTGGGCATGTACCTACCTATGTATCTATGAACCTGTACATACAGTATAGACACACGCTGATATCTTAATTTACTGTTCAGGTATTGACTTACCTTGTGCCAATGGTGGTTGTGTGTACATTAGTTGAGGGCTACCTATGTAGGATGCACACAGTAGACCACCTATACATGACAATTTACAGGTGGTCGTGTGTGTGTGCCATCTATGTTTGCTGTGTGTGCAGGTGGAGAAGGGTGTCAGTCCATGACTGCCTACACTGTCAGTGTGTGTGCTATACGTTCCCTCTTTGCTAAGGCATGGGCATACTGGGTACGCCTCCGTCTGCCTACTGGGGCTAGCACAGGGTGTTCATGGTCTGAGTCCCCCTGTGCCTGTGGATCCCTTGGCAATGGTGGTGGGCTGTGAGGGCCTTCACCATTCTGTCCCTGCTGTAGCTGTTTCCGCAGGATCATATTGTGTAGCATGGCACATACTATGAAGATATGGGCACAGGTTCCTGGAGAGGACTGCAAGGCTCCACCAGATATGTCCAAGCAACAGAACCATGATTTCAGCATCCCAAACACGCGCTCTATGATGATTCTGGTTTCTTTGTGTGCCTCATTATGGCATTCCTGCATGGGTGTGTGTGCATTTCAGATGGGAATCATCATCCACAGTTCTTGCGTGGCTGTGTGTGCATTTCTGATGGGAGTCATCATCAACGGTTCCAGTGCATAGCCAGCATCCCCCACCAGGTGGCCATATGGGATGTCCTCCCTGGCAAATACCTGATACAGCTGTGAGGCATGCCAGATGTGGGATTCATGATAGCTTCCAGGGCTGCCAGCACACACATCCATGATAATGGCCTGGGCATTGCACACGACCTGGCAGTTGATGGAGGGGAATCCCTTGCGGTTTATGTAGCGCCTACCCTGCTCACTGGGTGGTGACTTGATGTGTATGTGTGTGCAGTCTATTGCACTCAATACCTCTGGGTAGTCTGCCACACGGTGGAAGAGGCTCATATTGCTGGCCAACTCCTCCTGCGTTTGGGGGAAGTATATGTGCTCATTGGCATGTGGTAACATGGCATCCAGAAACTGGTGGAGTACCCTGGATGCTGATGCCTGTGAGATCCCCATGATATCCCCAGTTGGCCTTTGGAAGGTACCTGTGGCTAGTATTCTCAAGCTTACACATACCTTTGTGTCCACTGTGATGGGTTCCCCTTGTTACTTCTGGCTCTGAGGTGTGGCCGGCACAGCTCAACAAGTTGCTGTATGATGTTCTTGTCCACCCTGTAATGCTCTACTATCTCCAGATCATGTAGCCCCTGGTAGGTTACCCTGGGTCTGAACACTCATCTCCTCCTCCGGTGCCTGAGATGGTTGTCAGCATCATCCTCCACACCACCTTCAGTCTCCAACACATGCTGGTGAATCAAAGCTATGGCAACCCCTAACATATACATATTAAAAGCTCCCTGTCTGTATACACCAATGGTGCAGAGTGTCTGGGAATACACAAGTGTGTGTGTGTGTGGCTTTCACACCTTATACTATTGTGCAATGGATGATGCAGATGTAATTGGGTGTGTTTGTGCTATTCCAGCTGCAGGGTATCTTAATTATTGGTTTTACAGCAGGTACTGCTATTGTGGGGCCTTTGGTGTTGACTTACTCTTGTCTGCCATGATTCATCTATTGCCCTTTACTTCTATTTTTAACCCGATTCACCTCCCATTGTCAGGCATGCATCCTGCTGCCGCCTTTCTTGTTTTGTGCTTCCACAACCCGGGATTGTGTTGGGAAATGTGTTATGTTGCTGATTTACTGCATGTTTGCTTTGTTCTGCTGTGACAGCTCTCTTTTCTTTGCTGTTTCGGCACCTCCCCTTTCCTGTTCTGCAGGTAGCTGCTAGCAGCCTTGTTAGCTGTTGTCTATGGCCCACTGTGAGTTTCTTGGTGTTAATTACTCATTTGTACTCCAATTACCATGCTGCATTTCCTTATTGTCTTCCCGTATCTTTCCTGTTTCAGCTGTGGTGCATGCCGCGCACAACTGTTTATCGGGTTTTGTGCATTTTCATCCATGTTCACATGAACTTTCCGTTACCTTGTGTGCTCTCAGCTAAGCAAAGCTATGGCTACTTCCACACCCCTATCCTGCGGCTTTGCTTAGCAACATGCAACACAGATTAGCAATGATCCAATGTGCTTACAGCTACAGTGGCACACCCCTCTCTTGATGTCATGTTTAACTCCAGGCCATTCCTCGGTGTTGTAATGCTATGCTGTGTGGTACATCCTTACGCCGGCAGGGGCATTTGCGATTCAGTATTACCTGACTCATTTGCATGGCATTGACTGCTAATTCCTAGTTTCCGCACGGAACACTGTCACAGACCCTTAGCAACCCTTGCGCCATGGTTGTGGTGTAGCATGCGTGCCATTGACTATTATGGGGATATCATGAATTGCATTACATTACAGTTTTATGACATCTAAATATATTTTCCTTGTGATCCCATTTGCGCACCGATGCACTGCGGTTTTACTTTGCGTCGGTGTGGCCATGACATTAAATGTTATTTTTTATATGTTGTGTAGGTTGTTTTAGGCCATTGGCTATATATTTAGCCATTGGCATATAATAACATTATAATACATAAGTCTGGTCCACTTTCATGGCTCCGATTTTATGTTTGACAAAATGTAAACCGTTTTTTTTTTGGTTTACATTTCTACATGCTTACACTACGCCTGCACAACTCCATGAATCGCTATATACCTTCATTTGCATGCTACACTACTGCGCATGAGGTAATTAGCATACATGCACTGGGAGCTGCGCAGCTCTGGCGTATGCTGGTAGTGCACATGGAAACAGCTCTTACCCGAATCGCTCAACGGCCATATTTGGCGGTAGATCGCCGACGCTACTCCGGCTCATGGCGCAAGCATCATGAATCCCGGGGATAGTCTATTAAAAATTTTAAGCATCCACTAAAAAATGCATTAATGGAATCAAACTTTGCATAAGTTTTACTTATTTGGTTCTAAACACCCCTGAAAATTTAGAAATGCTTTTCTAAAACACTGGAAATGATTAGCAATGAAAATAAGATTGGCATTGAATCATACAGACTAGCTCAGGCCTAACATGGTCTATAGCCTAGCAGATAGAAATCCTTATCAAAACCAAGCTTAAGTCATAAGTTTCCTGCGGCTCAGGCATAAACTTGACTAGCATAGACTAATTTCACATATCTAATATTTCATGGCTCAGGTTTCAAATCAATGTGTGTAGTTTTTTTTTTTTTGTGTGAAATAAAGTACTCTTCCTCCCAGCAGCAAAGCTCTCTGTCAGGCTTGTTGCACTTTTTGATTTAATAGCCTAAGTAAAGCCTGGTATAAATGTCAGAGGATTTCAGTTTATGCAGTGTTTGACATAAGTAAACATGTATCCCCATTAGTCCATACTGATATATTAACGAACAAATAGCTGAAAAGTGAAATAAAATGATGAAAGTCAGTTTAAAATTCAAAGCGACCAAACATAAAACTCAATCCAGTTTATTTTAATACTTATACATGTATCAGTTTATTCTTAAACTTGGCTTCCTCAGATCCTTCTCAAATTAACAAAATCAAGTCCAAATTAAATTAAATTAATAAAAGTAATTATAAGTATGGTAAAAACAATTATGAATGAATCTTAAAAAGGAGAAGGAAAAATGTTTTCTAAGCAAAACACACACTTATGTGAATAAAAAAAATTATAAATATATAAAAATAAAATAAAATAAAAGTTTTAAAAAATAAAAATACAAAACCATATAAAACATTATTTCAAACATACATAAAATAAAATTTCATAATATCTCACTCATCTAAACTAATATTCTACTCGGTTCTCGTAAGTTTTGACCCGGTCTCTTCTCTTAAAGAACTATCCCTCTACTCTCTTTCTACTTTCTTACTTCAAGTTCCGGTCCTGACTTTCTTTCCTCTTTTTGAAATTCCTTAATCTTTTAAGATCCTAACAGATTTTTCCTGTTCCCAGATATATTTACATGATTCTCACAAGAACATGGGGTGACAATGCATTATGGGGTGAACCTTTGAACCTTTCCTGATGTGGATTGTGCGGGTCCAGTCTTGCCCACATAAAAAGATGAGCAAGACATAAAAAATGCTAAACATTAATACATGCTCTCTATACTCATACATTAGAGCTCATGTAACTAAATGCACTTTTGTACCAAATGTGATCTGTAAGGATGGGCTGGTGTCAATAAATGAATTACAATGGCCACATGGCTTTGGCTTAATGGCTTTGTTTGACTTAGATTGACCAGTTGTTCTTGTCTAGACAAAGCATTCTTTTCATTATTATTATTCTCATAATTAAAAAAATTAAAAATCTCCAGTATCTGCTCTCTCCTATCCCCAGATCACTATCTAAAATAAAATATCCCAGTGTTTAGCCAATAATTTCCTTGACCTCAAAATGGTCAAAGAAAATTAAGTAACATGACTACTATGACTTTATCTTTTTCTATCTTTCATCATCTCATTGACATTAGATGGTCTATAATTTGCTACTGTAACTGTTTTATGGGCTTCTCTATCTATATTTGAGTTTACTTCATTGACCTTGTACCCCTATGCTAATCTCTCTCTCAAATCCTCCAATTCTGCAGTAAAGCCACTTGCTTGATGATCCATAATGTATAATGTTCCAAATGGTGGGGTTTGTCTGGATCTGATCTCATAGAGTTACAATGACAAGTTGACAAGATATACTCCAGTATTTATCAACCCATTTGGTTCTCAATCAATATAGAGGTCTGCTCTATTCTATCTTTTTGGTGCTGAAAATTGCATAGTAAATTTAAAGCAGCTTGTCAAATTATTCATGATCATGAACATAGATTGGAGTTATGCTTGAACATAAATAAATTGTTCTCTAGGACTAACTCTAAAAAATGAACTATAAGATCTATCAAAACAATAGTGTAATTACTATGTTCCTTCAAATACTCTGTTATATACATGAGTCCCATCTCATTGGGAATGACTGTAAATAGTGATTGTACATCAAAGGTAACAAACAAAAATGTTCAAGGACACCATATATAGACATCTAGATGGCATAGCGATGGGCACACCTTGTGCCAACAGCTCCGCCAATATGGTTCTGGCTTATTGGGAAGAACATATACTATTCTCTGAGATTCTGTTCAGAGATAAGGTGGTCTTTTATCGATGTTTTGTCAATGATCTTTTTGTTATTTGGAATGGGACAGAAGCAGAACTCCAATCTATGTTCATGATCATGAATAATTTGACAAGCTGCTTTAAATTTACTATGCAATTTTCAGCACAAAGAATAGAGTTCCTAGACCTCTATATTGAGAGATTACCAAATGGGTTGATAAATACTGGAGTATATCGTAAAACTTGTCATTGTAACTCATTACTTATGAGATCCAGCATGCACCCACCATTTGTCTTCAGGAACATTATGAAGGGTCAAGCAGTTAGAGCCTCTAGATTAAATCCGACGGACAGTGGCTTTACTGCAGAATTGGAGGATTTGAGAGAGAGATTAGCATATAGGGGGTACAAGGTCAATGAAGTAAACTCTTATATAGAGGAAGCCCATAAATTACGTCTTACAGTAGCAAAACCATATTATGGACCATCTAATGTCAATGAGATGATGAAAGATAGAAATTCTGAAAGTCATGTTAAATTTTCCACTTCATTTTCTTTTGACCATTTTGAGGTCAAGGAAATTATTGCTAAACACTGGGATATTTTACAGGTAGATAGTGATCTGGGGCAGATAGTGGGAGATACAACACACTTTTTATTTAGGAATAAGAATAATGTGAAAAGAATGCTTTGTCATCCTAGAACTGAGACAAGTTCTAGAACAACTGGTCACACAAAGCCATGTGGCCATTGTAATTTCTGTTCCTTTATTGACACCAACATTAGTTTCTCCCATCCTGATTTACAGATCACATTTGGTACAAAAGTTGATGCCGATTGTATGAGCTCTAATGTAGTGTACTTAGCGTTGTGCCAGTCTTGCTCATCTTTTTATGTGGGCAAGACTAATCGCACACTCAGAGATAGGATCCGAGAACATATATACCATATCAGGAAAGGTTCACCCCATAATGCATTGGCGAAACATGTAGCCTTATCTGGGAACAATCATAGGTTCCTATTTAGGATCCTTGAAATTTTAAACCCGAATAAAAGAGGAGGTGATATCAGGACCCTCACTGAAAGTAAAGAAAGTGAATGGATAGTTCTTTTAAGAGCTGATAGGGGGTCAGGACTGAATGAAAAAGCCTCTATAAAACCGAAATTGAGACAACGTAGGAATATTAGATGAGATTAGTATGGTATTATTTAAATTCATGAGTATATATGAAATGTGTTTTTATATGTATTAAATATATATTTTTATTTACTTTTGTATATATATTATACCTAACTTATAAATATTTTTTTGTTCACATAAGTGTGTGTTTTACTTAGAACACATTTTTCCTTCTCCTTTTAAGATGCAACAGCCACTTAACAGGCTAATTGCTATAATTGTTTTTACTTGCCATATATAATTGGACTTGTATTAATTTAATTTGAGAAGGATCTGAGGAAGCTACTACAGTAAAAGCGCTTATCCGATGTACATGTATTAAGAATAAACTGGATGGAGTTTTAAATATTTGGTGACTGCTAAGATTATTTGGAACTGCTTCATTTCATTTAAACTTGCTTCGCTCTATCCCTTTACATTTTTCAGCTATTTGTTTGTTTATTTGGATCTTTTGGGATAGTAGCGTTTACCTGTTTCAGCAGTGTTTTTTACGTATTGAACATACTGCTATATTAGCTTAATAGTTGCTGCCTGGAATCTATTAGTGTTAGAAATATGAAGCATCCCTTGTATTTCCCACTAAAAGCTGGCTGCTATATCTAAAAAAAAAAAAACATGAAACCTGATCAGTTGGAAGTGAAAAACAGGAAAATGAAGAGATGCTGCTACGTATCTATGCTTCCTGCCACATACAGTGGATATAAAAAGCATACACACCCCTGTTAACATGCCAGGTGATATAAAAAAATGAGACCACAATAAATCATTTCAAAACTTTTCCCACCTTTAATGTGACCCATAACCTGCACAATTCAAATGAAAAATAAAAAATCTGTTAGGGGAAAAAAAAATAAAAAATAAAAAACATACAATAAGCTGGTTGCATACGTGATCACACCCTTAAACTAATACTTTGTTGAAGCACCTTTTTGATTTAAGTACAGCATTCAGTCTTGTTGGGTAGGAGTCTATCAGCATGGCACATCTTGACTTGACAATATTTGCTCACTCTTCCTTGCAAAAGTGCTCCAAATCTGTCAGATTGCGAGGGCATCTCTTGTGCACAGCCCTCTTCATGTCACCTCACAGATTTTCTATAGGATTTAGGTCTGGGCTCTGGCTGCACCATTCCAAAACTTTAATTTTCTTCTGGTGAAGCCATTCTTTTGTTGATTTGGATGTATGCTTGGGGTCATTGTTGTGTTGAAAGGTGAAATTCCTCTTCATCTCCGGCTTTCTAGCAGATGCCTGAAGGTTTTGGGCCAAAAGTGACTAGTATTTGGAACTGTTCATAATTCCCTCCACCTTGACTAAAGCACCAGTTCCAGCTGAAGAAAAGCAACCCCAAAGCATGATACTGCCACCACCATGCTTCACCATGGGGATGGTGTTCTTTTGGTGATACAAAGTGTTGTTTTTGCTCCAAATGTACCTTTTGGAATTCTGGCCAAAAGGTTCAAACTTGGTCTCATCAGACCATAACACGTTTTCCCACATGCTTTTGTGAGATTTGATGTATTGTTTTGCAAATTTTATCTGGGCCTGGATGTTTTTCTTTGTAAGAAAAGGCTTCCGTCTTGCAACCCTACCCCATAGTCCAGACATATGAAGAATATGGGAGATTGTTGTCACATGTAGTACACAACTAGTACTTGCCAAAAATTCCTGCAGCTCCTTCAGTGATGCTGTAGGTCTCTTGGCAGCCTCCCTAACCAGTTTTCATCTTGTCATCTATTTTGTAGGGACGTATAGTTCTTTGGAATGTCACTGTTTTCCCATATTTTCTCCACTTTTTGATGACTGTCTTCTCTGTGTTCCATGGTATATCCAATGCTGTGGAAATTTTTTTGTACTCTTCTCCTGACTGATATCTTTCAGCAATGAGATCCTTTAATGCTTTGTAAGCTCTCTGCAATCCATGGTTTTTGCTGTAGCAGGCAACTGAGTAAATGGCAGGAAAAGCCTACTAGGACAGCTGAACTTTATTTGGGGTTAATCAGAATCTCTTTAATTGATGACAGGTGTGTACACAAGAAGACTGAATACTGTAATTAAAGCAAAAGGTACTTCAACAAAGTATTAGTTTAAGGGTGTGCACACTTATGCAACCAGCTTATTGTACGTTTTTTTTATATTTTTCCCCTAACAGATTTGCTTGTTTTTCAATTGAATCATACAGGTTATAGGTCACATTAAAGGTGGTAAAAGTTTTGAAATGATTTATTGTGGTTGCATTTTTTTATATCACAAAAACTTGCCATTTTAACAGGGGTGTGTACACTTTTTATATCCACTGTACTGCATGGCTAAAAAGGTCCTAGCATGTTTATACTGTCTCCTAGAGGCAAAGAGTGATTTGCCAAATTCTGTATGCCAAATCCTTGGGTCACTTACTGAATGGGAGAGGCCTAATGACTATCCAGCAGCTCAGAAAGAGAGTTAAGTTTCCTTGTATCATTATGATTATTATTATTTTTTTTTTGTGACATAATACTTCAATGACGGATTCAGTAAATTATTTCTTGGATGGTTTCCCTTCTACCATTTATTATCCTTGTACAAATGATGGACTTGGTGGCCTGCTCATTCCAAGTCATAGACTTAAACATGGAAGGACTGAAAAGATGTCATCCAGGCATTGTTAGTATCTACTCATCCTGCTGTTCTCTGTTATGCCATTACCTGTTGCTCTCCAAGATACAGTGTTAGATCTGTGTTCATTTCTCCCCAGTGGAACTGGCATGCATACAAATATTTGGTCCTACTTTCTGAAATGGCCCTTGACAATTCACATTCTTTTTAGTACTTATATTGTATGTATAGAAAATGGCAGATTTGCTCTAGTGAGCAGTCGGTTCTACAGTTTTTGCTATGATATCTTCTTCAAACAGACACCAGACAAAAGGGAAGTGCTGTGATAAAATGGAAAGATAAAAAGTAGAGCACAACAGCACATGTGGATGCAGTTACGCAATTGGGCTTAAAGTCCACCCCTTTGTCCAGTGATTAAGCTACCTCCCCCGTCCTCCTACCTTGACCACTCCTCCTGCTGTTTCTTATCCTCTGTCATGGACTCTACCACCCAGTACATTAAGTAATTACAGAGCCTCAGCATCTGTTTTACAATGTTGTGCTTGTATTATTGGTATGAAGCCTTCCCAACTCAAACTACAACCAGTGCCTCATCCTCTCTCTCTCTCTCATGTCCTCTGTCCACCCTCAGTTCCACCTCTTACATCATTCATTCTGCAGTGGCAAGGCTGTATGTCATAAGATATCTATCATTTATTTTCTCCTATGTATACAACATCACTGCATCACACTTTTAAAATCTAAGATCTCAAGAATGCTTTACACCTTACCCTGTAAATTATCTGTAATCTAATAGGAGTTTCAAAGCAATAATCAGCATACCAGCTGTGACTTCCCAAGTTTCATATACAAGATGACCACTGCCTTTGTTGGAGTCCACCCAAACAGTTCAGCCAGGAATCATCTTAACTCTAACCACATTTCTTTCATATTACCCTGAGTGGTTCAGTACAGGAAATACTATGACTCCTCTCTTCTGTAGAGCCTTGTATTTCCAAAATGCACTAACTTAGCGCTTTTATACACTGAAGATTTCTTGCAGTATGTCCGTGTACCCTGTTGTCATCCATTTTCTACCCTGAAGATGACACCCATATGCATATGTTGCATGCATTCATGGGATATGGTAGACCTGAAGATGTTTAATTGTATTGATCTCTGACCCCTGCAGTATACCACTATCACCAGCTCTTATTTGGCCATGCTCTTCTGACCATGACTGTCTTCTTCACAATCAGCATGTTGCCCACCTCACACACCTAGACCCTATTGATGAACTGTTCAGATTCCCCAACAACCTCCTCAGATATGCTGTGCTGAGGTGCCCAAATACTTAGCAAGACTTCCAGTCTGCCATTATCAGTGGGTTCCCTTTAACTACATTAGAGGTAACCCAGATGCAGAACTAGGTCAAATTTGACTGTCAAGATCTCTCCACTGAGTGAAGCAGTGCTGCTAACCATGTACCAAGCCATTCAGTCCAGAATTCACTTGTTCACCTCATCAGTCCAGGTTTCCTGATTTTGCCCATTTCAGTCTTATATACAAAGGAATAACAATCAGCATTGTCTAGTCCCTGGAAACTATTCCTGTTTCTGCTAGTATACAGCCCAGAGAGCTCCTGCCTGGTGCCCTGCAGAGTTCTACAGCAGCAGAGAGATGAAATAGAGACTTTGGAGTGATTAAGTATCATTGTTCTGCATTTTCATCCTGCCTTTAGCTAATTCTGCCTAAAACACAGATTTTCTAGAGTTTCTGTGATTTAAAAAGCTTGTTTCTGCTACATATTGTACTTAATTTACTGCCTGCACTTTAACAAAGTCATTTTTGTGTTTAAATTACCTGTTTAACTGTTGTAGGTTACACACTCAAGTGTGATAGCCATTTCTTTGCATTTAAAATGTCTTTTTTATTGAATCTGCTTTATTTTCTGAAAAAATATATATATATATATATATATACTTGTTTTCCTGCCTTTCTAAGCTAGTATAGTCCAGTTTTCAGGTGAGTGCTGAATTCTGGGCTGTGTTACTAGTTTCTGTGTTTGCCCATACCTTACTTGGATAGAAGGAAGTTTCTCTGTTCACTGTGAGAGAGGGAGCTTTGAGCAGCCTGTCCCAGGAGGAGTGGTTTCACCCAGAAATTAGTAGTTTATTTGCCATTTTGGGCTAATTTCTATCTCTTTCATTTCCCTGCTATAAAACTCACATTTGCAAGGTTTTTGTGCTAGTATACAGCTCAGCAAGCTCCTGCCTGATGCCTTGCAGAATTCTACAGCAGCAGAGAGACAAATGAGAGACTTTGGAGTGATTAAGTATCATTTTTCTGCATTTTCTTGCTGCCTTTAACTAATTCCGCCTAAAATGCAGATTTTCTAGAGTTTCTGTGATTTTAAAAGCTTGTTTCAGCTATATATTGTACTTATTTTACTGCCTGCACTTTAACAAAGTCGTTTTTGTGTTTAAATTACCTGTTTAACTGTTGTAGACTACACACTCAAGTGTGATAGCCATTTCTGTACATTTAAAGTGTTTTTTGATTGTATCTGCTTTATTTTCTGAAAAAAATAAAAAAACAAAAAAATATACTTGTTTTCCTGCCTTTCTAAGCTAGTATAGTCCAGTTTTCAGGTTAGTACTGAATTCAGGGCTGTATTACAAGATTCTGTGTTTGCCCATACCTTACTTGGATAGAAGGAAGTTTCTCTGCTCACTGTGAGACAGGGAGCTTTGAGCAGCCTATCTGTCCATGGAGGAGTGGTTTCAGCCCTGAAATTAGTAGTTTATTGGCCATTTTGGGCTAATTTCTATCTCTTTCATTTCCCTGCTATAAAACCCGCATTTGCGTGGTTTTGTTCGCCAGACAGTGCCAGTTAGCTAGGGTATAACTATTCCCGGCTCCACAAAGTTTACTCTTCAATTTTTCCCTTGACAAACTATCAACTTAAGCACTCAAACCATTCACTTCTCATACCGGCACTTGCTCAAAACTCATAGCAAGCACTAATAAACCTTAGCACTAGACCCCCCCCAACCATACTGTAGAGAAGGACAAGGCTCTCTATTCGACCTTACCAGCCAGTCAGTAAAACAGTTCACTGAACCTATCCAGGTATGTCCAGAGGGCAGTTTCAGGTGTGCTTTCCAGTCCAACTGGTGAATCTGGGCATTTTGAGGCAATGTTACAATTGCCTCATGTACACAGACAACCCTCTCCTCCTTCCACCAAACACTAATACATGTGAGAGATGCAATTATACAGCCAAACTGGAGGCTAAGCTCTCTCAACCCAAGACTGGACCAGGCAGTCAAGAGGAGAAGGGAATTACTTGCATCACACCACCAGTCTCATATAGACCTATGAAACCAGCACCGGCAAAAAACATACATAAATACACAAAAACATACTCAGAGGCTCTAAATAAAAATCTGCAGAAGCAACAGAGACCTCCAAAGCAGACATCCAAGCAACCTCCACCCCCCCAACACAAACCACGAAACACATACTTCACAAAACCAGTGTGCCACACAATCACAGCCCTTAAGGCAAAATAACATACCCAACACACTAGTAATAGGTGACTCTATAGTCAGGCACACTGACTTCCCACTCACTAGGCTGAACAAGGAGAAGGTTACTGTTAGCTGCCTGTCGGGTGCCAGGATCCGCCACATAACACAAGCACTCAGATCACTCCAGAACAAGTACAATTATGACTCTGTCATTGTCCATGTTGGTGTGAATGACTGGAGTGGTACCTCCCTGGACTACATGAAAAGAGACATAGAGGAGCTCTCTGATCACATAGCCCAGGCCAGTATGACCCTGACCCTGAGTAGCATCCTGCCCTCACCAAAAATGATACCATGGTATAGAGAAAAAATTATCAATTTCAACAATTGGCTAAGCTTCTGGTGTCATTCACAGGGGATCCAGTGTCTGTCAGCCTGGGATGTCATGCTCGACAAGCCACGCTGCTTCACTAGAGATGGCTTGCACCTGTCACCCTTGGGAAATCGAATACTGGCCAAGGCTCTTGCCACCCCCATAGTGCCTTTTTTAGGCAAGGCTCAAAAGACAAACCAATTGCCGTAAATAGCACAAATAACAAAAAACTGAGGGTAATGCTACTCAATGCCAGAAGTCTAAACCTCAAAATGCACACACTCGAGGCACTCCTCAGTATGGAGAAAATTGATATATGTGCAGTAACAGAAACCTGGTTTAAGGCTTCAGAGAGCACCCCAGCACTACCAGGCTACAACTCAAACCATACATTTCAGCCACAAAACCCAGACCGAAATACAAAAGGCGAGGGAGTATCCATATTTATCAAGGATACCAACACCTCCAGGTTAGTAGCATAACACGATGCTTCAGAGATCATCCATGTGCAACTAACAATGGGCAAAACTGCTATTCAAATTATAGCTTGCTACAGATCACCCACCATTTCCCAGGACCCCCACTCCGCATTCCTGGAAACACTGGGGAACATAAAGTTCCTACCAAACACCCTGATATTGGGTGATTTCAATTACCCAAACATTAACTAGGAGAACTACTCAAGTACAAACTCCCTTGCCCAACATTTCCTAGAATTTATAAACTCAAATTCCCTGGATCAACTGGTCAACACGCCCACCAGAGGTGACAACACATTGGACCTGGTCATCACCAACATGGGCGACTGGTGTTCCACACTGGAGGTCAACCCCTCACTGGTTAGATCTGACCATAAACTAATCACTCTGGATATCCACATTCCTCCACCACCCCCGGTCAAAGAAACAACCATGAAAAACTTTTCAAAAGCAAACTTCACGTTATTTAAGACTGAGGTGGGAAGTTTTAAAGCCCCCATGCTAAAGGATAACGCTGTCCAAGCTGCAAAATCCTTTACTAATGCACTCTGCGGGCACCTACAAGAATGCATGGATCATGCTATCCGAAAAAAAAAAACAAGACTCACTCCTCCAAGAAAAGGAAACCAGTCTGGTGGACCCCTGCCATAAACAAGCTATACAATAGAAGGAGGAAACTGGTACAGAAAAGAGTAAAATCCCAAGAAGGGAAGACATCCCTGATCAGTATCAGCAAGAAACTACAGTCCCTCATAAAATCATCCAAGGCTAGCTTCGTAAGAAAAATTGCCATGGACTCCAAAGATAACCACAAGGCATTCTTTAGCTATGTAAAGAATCTAAGTGGCAATTCTCAGATCTGCTCAGAGTTAGTGCAGAATGGCACAACATACACTGAACCGACCGATATAGCCAACATCCTGGCAGACAGGTTCAGTGCAAACTACATCCCCCTCTTACCCCCAAAAGGGCCCATTACTATACCAGAAGAATATAGTGCCCCTTAAATCACAGACACTCAGGTTAAAATAGCCCTCTCCAAAGCCAAAAACACAGCATCAATGGGACTGGATGGTGTCCCAAGCTGCATCTTACATGAGCTCAAAGACGAACTAACCCCTCACATAAACACACCCCAGGAACTATTGCCCTATAAGCCTGACTAGCTTGGTCTGCAAAGCTATGGAGTGCATCATCATGGATCTCATTAACAGAGACATTGAAAATCTCCAAACACTGGATCCTACCCAGTTCAGCTTTGTTAAGGGCAGATCATGCCTCCTAAACCTGGTGGACTTCTTTGAGACAGTTACCAAGGCTATAGATGAGGGAAAGTTGGTCCACACAGCCTACCTTGACCTTGCAAAGGCCTTCAACACCATTCCCCACTCAAGTATTATAGACAAGCTCACCAGCCTGAACATAAACCAATACATCATGAGATGGGTTGCCAACTGGCTCATGGACAGAACCCACATAGTAAGAGTTGTGGGAGCTAGGTCTGACTCTAAACTGGTTACAAGTGGCATTCCCCAGGGCTCGGTCCTAGGACCCCTCCTGTTCGGCATATACTTCTCAGAGGTACAGGCAAGCACAGGAGGACTATGGCTGACCAAGTTCACAGATGACTGCAAACTAGGGGCTATAATTGACTCTCCGGCTGACACAGACATCCTCCAAAAGGGTCTCACTGAGACAGATACCTGGTGTCAAAACCATGGCCTCAAGCTAAATACCAAAAAGTGCATAGGCATCCCTTTGGAAAAAACAAAGTACCCACAAACTACCACATAGGTGGTAGCCTCTTAAATATGGAAGACGTAATAAGGGATCCAGGGACCCAAGTAGATAGTAACCTCTCCTTTGATAATCACATTGCCAAAGTGGTTAGAAAATCCTTCTATGTGGCCCACTTAATCACAAAAGGGTTTGCATCCAGATCAAAAGAGGTCATTGGGCCCCTCTATGCATCACTCATCAGACCCATCATAGAGTACAATGCCCCATTTGGGATGTACCTTACAAGACACCTGCAAGAACTGGAAAGACCACAGAAGTACCTCATCAAGAGGATCAATGGCCTCAAGCAGATGCCCTATGCAGCTCGACTGAAGAAACTCCAGCTGTACTCGGTTGCATACCGCCTGCTCAAAGGTGATCTCTGCCTGACATACAAGGCCATGTCCAACCCAGAATTGATGGACATGCTCCACCTAAAGAAAACCATATCCCCTCGAGACACACGCTCTGGGGATATAAACCTCACTACAACAATAAATAGGACATGCTGTACAGATAGATTCCTGTCCCAGAGACTTCCCATGCTCTGGAACAAGATTCCAATCTACATTAGGCAGAGCTCCTCGCTAACCCTCTTCAAGAGAAACCTTGACGAGTGGATGGAAAACAGAAAGTTTACCCCAGGGATCACTTCAATGGCTCTGCTGGACAGAGGCACAGGGAACTAATCTAAGGGGGTGGCGAAAGCCAACACATTCCGGCTAGGCTTAAAAATGCCTTCGGGCAGATAGCCTAGAACCTACCTATGAACCTATGACCTTATGAAAATCTACTTAGTTTCAGCAGTAAACTAGAAAGCACTTTTCAGCTACTTCTGTCCCTATTCCCTCAGAAAGCCATCCCCAGCTTTTCTGTCTTCATCTCCTGCAACCCTTATTGTCTTCCATGATTACCTTCTCATCTAGCAACTTGTTCCATGATGCCTTATGTTGCCTTCACACAATGATACCCTCCTCTTTTGGTCCTGTTTAAACAAAGAGGAACTATTAATTTACATTTTCTGCTTAGTCCTCTGCCTTTTTGCAACTATGTTCCTTCATTTTTCTCTACCCTAGACTCATTTGCTTTTCCTAAATTTCTCCCTTATACCAGAAAAAAATATTTCCATTTATTACTTCTCTATCCACCTATTTCTCCAACTAGCTTTCTCTAGCCTTACAACATCCACTAACTTCTCCCTTGCCACCTCATCTCTCTTGCATTCTATATTCTATCCCTTTCCTGAATTGTGTATGGCCACCTTTTTCCCTTTAATATCCCTTGTAGCCTCAGCCATGAACCAGGATGACTGCTTTACCACGTGTGTTTCTACTGTTATGCAGACACTCCCCTGTATCAGAATTAAGTTCCCTGATGGTGGCATTTCACTGAGCAAATGGCATGCACGAATGGCAGATAAAAGTGGGCAGGTAATACACTGGGGAGAAATCAGCTTTGGTAAGGGGAAGACCAGCAGAACAGCAACCAGGAAAATGATGATTCTAATGCAGTCTTAAAGACCTTGCATTTATTTTCTTTGACTGTTACTACAGTGGCACAGAATTTAGCATTGCTGTCGCTCACCTTTTACTTCTCCATTTCAGTTCTCATCTGGGGTGCCTTTTGTGTGGAGTCTGCATGCCTTCCCTATGTCTCTGTGCTGCATAACTTTTCACTAGGTCCTTCAGTTTCCTCTCAAATAAGTAAACTGGTGATCCTCTGAATAGCTCATAGGTATGTGTGTGTGTGTGTGTGTGTGTGTGTGTGTGTGTGTGTGTGTGTGTGTGTGTGTGTGTGTGTGTGTGTGTGTGTATGCATGTGTGTGTGTGTGTGTGTGTGTGTGTGTGTGTGTGTGTGTGTGTGTGTGTGTGTGTGTGTGTGTATGTGCATGTGTGTGTGTGCATGTGTGTGTGTGTGTGTGGCTGTGCATGTGTGTGTGTATGTGCATGTGTGTGTGTATGTGTGTGTGTGTGTGTGTGCATGTGTGTGTGCATGTTGGTGTGTGTGTGTGTGTGTGTGTGTGTGTGTGTGTGTGTGTGTGTGTGTGTGTGCGCGTGTGTGTGTGTGTGTGTGTGTGTGTGTGTGTGTGTGTGTGTGTGTGTGTGTGTGTGTGTGTGTGTGTGTTTCTGCACTTATATGAATTGGAACCCTGTGCAGAATTCAGTCTCTGTCTCATACCTGTTGCTTTCTGGTATAGTATCTGGTTCCAGCATGAGCCTTGAATAAGACAATGTAGCAGTCAGAGAATGAATGAATGAATGTATGAATGTATTAGACATGAAAATGGTAACAAGGTGTGATGCTGTTAATGAAATTGGCACTACATGTATTAACAATATGATCTGACTCTTAAAAGCAACTGATACAAACTTCATTACATCACTAAAATGAAATTTAGTTTGGGGCATACTCTTAACCTGTACATTGATGACTCATATGTACGAGTCCAAGAAATCTCCTCCACGTTTCTTTTTATTGACTCACTGTCACTCAGTATCTCACCATCTTTTCTAGTGAGCTTCATTCACACTAGGAGTAGACAAAGCAAGACATGCTAAACTTCCCCCTTTCCAACTACAGGCAGACAGTAGATATAATTTAATAGGTCCAGTATCTTGGCCTACTTCTAGAAGGTTATGCCTATAGCAGATCCAACAGGATCCTTACAAAATATCCACATTACCCCTCTTGCCTCCTTTCACTCTGAAGAAGTGATGACCACACCCTGAGACTATTCTGCAATGTAGACCTTCTCACAATGTCAAGAAGAATAAGCCCAGCTGCCAGTGAAACCTCCATTAAAAGTACCATTTGCACCCACGATCCTATCCTTCATTTGTTACCCACAGCACACTATCATGGATGAGGATGTGCTGCACAGTGGGGGGTAAAACAAGAGCTTTACCCAGGAACTCAGCTCCTACTTTATCAGCACTCTTCCATTGAGCACTTGCTGCTCAAACCACAACATTAATCTCATTCTCCTTCTTGTCCTCAGAAGTGATAAAAAAGCCAAAAATACGTAAACACCTTCATTAATGGTAGCTGTTACCCACTTTCACCTAAACAGAGCAATCAGCTCTTTGCCAGCAGTGCTTGATCTCTACCACTTTGCATATCTCTGTCAGTCACTTGCCAGCATGTTGAAGATCATGGTTAGATGAGGTCGGAAGGATAAATGTTCATGTTGTCAGTTTGATAATAACTTCATTGAATGCCAATAATCCAATGAAACTTCACTGAAACTACTTTCTACAAACTTCAGCCTAAGGCTTCTTTTGCAAATGTCAAGTCTCATCTACACTCCTCCATATAGGGGACAACCCCCACAATCCCAGGCTCATATATATATATATATATATATATATATATATATATATATATATATATATATATATATATATATATATATATATATATATACTTTGAGGTCACACAGCAATGGAGAAAAGAGAGAAGTCCACTGTCACTGAAAATGCCTTCAACAAGTTTTAGTTAGCTTATCGGCATTCACACAAAGACCCTTTAAGTAATTTGATCCACTATGACAGCATCATCTGCAAACAATTGAGATTCCACTTCTAGGTGTCAGTCTAGACACCCTCTCAGTGTCAGGTGCACTATGCCTCCATGGTCATGAAAAGTCTTCTAAGGAGTAATAAAAAACACATCTTTGGTTGAACTCAGTAGCTTTTTGAACAACTTTGATTAATGTCATTAATGCAAGCTCAGCTCATAGTGACTTTGTCCAAATACTCAGTAGCATGCCACAGTGTTCTCAGTACTCCATACTTCACAGCACATCCCACACAGCATTCTATGGTGTACAGTCATAAACCTTTTCATTGTTCACACATTTAACTACAGATGGTTCAGTGTTCCATGAATCTGCATTGTTCTTCCTGAATCTGATGTTTGGCTATCATATGGAGTCTCTGTATAGCAAATAGACACATGTTTTTCTAGGGAGGCTGAGAAATGTTATCGCCCTCATATATAGAACATGACCAGTGGTTCTCTTTCTTAAAAAGGAGAACCACCATCATACTTTCTCTGCCTATAGGCACTATCCCTATAACACTTTCACCAAGCTACAGCAATTCTTTCCAGTGTGTACAACTTATTTTGCAAAATCCAATCTAAATCTGACCTTTTACTATTGTGATATCAACTAGAGTGATGAATCCCAAAGTACCAGAGATTTCTGGCATTGTATCCTTATGAACAGGAGGGAAAGTTCATTATGTTATGACTTTTCTCAAAATTTTACTTCCACTTCATGTCAGTTTCCCAGTATTGGTATTGGTTCAGAATATCTTCACCCTTGCTTAACACAGTCCTTCCTTTCCCTCTTGGGGTAACAAATGGTTCAACATTAATTTTTCACCAAAGCTTTTCCGGAATCCTCCAATGTCTATGTTTTCATTTTGGTAACTGTTATTTTCATAACTTTCTTGACTTACTAGTAAGTCTCATCAGATTCAGAAGAACTATTCATGACCAGACAATGTTCCCTCCAATGGGTTCTAGAGTTACTGCCATATTCTGGTGTCTGTCATTAGGGCCTATGTCAGAATGGGGGCCCGTTAGATCCTCTTCATGTGTGTAAGTACTCCCCCGTCCACATTTTAATGAAGGTTAACATCACTAATTTAGTAAGATAAGCCATATCCCCTAGTTAACTGCAATAACAAGCCTCCTATGGCATATGGCAAAGCAGGATACTTAACCAACAGACAGAGATCAGGCAACACTCATTACACACTAGAACAGCCATCCCACTGTCCTAGCACCTATGCTGCTTTTCTAACTTAAGTTGTATGAGACGCAATCGGGTCTTTTTATCTCTACACCTGTAAACTAACCTGCTATTTATCACTTCTGACCATATAATTCTTTGTACATGCTGGCATCAAACACTTTTTTATGAATTGATTTATTTATTTGCTATTTTATTTATTTAACATTTGTTTATAGGGAAAGTCTGACAGAGACAGAGCCCATTTTCAGCAAGGTCATGGGAGAAACACTCCAGGCACATGTATTCGGAATGTGGGAGGAAACTGGAGCACCCAGAGGAAACCCACACAAATGCAGGAAGGAAATGTAGACTCTGCACAAAGGGCACCCCAGCTGAGAATAGAACCAGAGAACCTCTTGCTGTGAGGCGGCAATGCTAACCGCTGCACCACTGTGACACCCAATTAATTAATTGCTAATTCATACTACCTTTTGTGAGTAAGCCACTGTGTGTTATAAAATTAATATTTTTTTTAAATATGGCAGATACTTGGAATTCCTGAATTCCCGTTGATTCATGATGGCTCATCTACAGTAATTTTGAAATGCTAACAGAAATGTGACTCCATATCACTGAAAAATGCTTTCAGTAATAATACAAACAAATATTTTTTTCTTGCAGGAGGATAAGCCCTCAACTTCATCTCCCAGATGGGGGTAGATCTCTGACACACCCCTAATTTATATATACTAACTTCACAGTCACACAATAGTGGGGAAAATGGCGCACACAATCAGCACTGAAAGTGGTTTTCAGAGATACTACCTTACGCTATTCGCACTCATTGAAATTACTGTCACATACTGTCAGGATCCCATTCCCCTAAGTAATTATATACTTCTATCGTCGTCCCTTCAGAGATTTTTTATGTCAAGACTATACATTAAGCTCTTTTCTCTTTATGTTTTCTCATTCCTTCTGAACAGTTTAAATTCTATTTTATTGGACTGTTGAGATGCCAAGATTGGCACACATTATAACAGATGGAGATTTTACCAGCTGTCTGTAAACAATCATAATTGCATTTTGCTACTAGTAATGACACAATTTCAACTGAATCTCAGTATTTTTCTTACTTCCCTCACACCAAATGTCTGAACCTGCGGTTCCTCTTGTACTGAGTAGGATTACTATCACAACAACACATCATCAGTAGGGTAAAACTAACCTGTCTCACGACGGTCTAAATCCAGCTCACGTTCCCTATTAGTGGGTGAACAATCCAACGCTTGGTGAATTCTGCTTCACATTGATAGGAAGAGCCGACATCGAAGGATCAAAAAGCGATGTCGCTAAGAAGGTTTGACAGCCACAAGCCAGTTATCCCCGTGGCAACTTTTCTGACACCTCCTGCTTAAAACCCAAAGAGCCAGAAGGATCGTGAAGCCCCGTTTTCATGGTCTGTATTCATACTGAAAATCAAGATTAAGCGAGCTTTTGCCCTTCTGTTGCATGAGAGGTTTCTGTCCTCCATGAGCTCAGCTTAGAACACCTATATTACTAAGAAAACAAAAAGGTGGAAAATAACTGAGTGAAGAAACAGAAATCACCAAGAAGTTCCCTTGTGGAATGAAAGTGCTAAATCTGTTGGTGTATTGGATAAATTAAAGGACTCATTTTATATTACTTTTGCAGTCTGGTGGATTTTTGGACTTTCTAGGTAACCAGTGTGCCTAAGTGAGTATATTCTTGGTGACACCTATGTTACTCTTTGACATGTGTACCGCCCCAGTCAAACTCCCCAGCTGACACTGTCCCCAGAGCAGGTCCCACCCTGATGCCCGGGTACTTGGAGCCAAAAGCAAGAGCCCCAGTGGGGCTCAGCCCCCCACCTCACCGGGTAAGTGAAAAAAACAATAAGACTTCTTGCATCCTATTATACCTCTGGGTCATTTGATGCAACTACTCAGGGCCTTTTTTACTTGTCTTTTGGGTCCTATGCCTCACATACTTCTAGTGAGTGTAAAGTATGCCATTTAGCAGTAATTCTGTAAATTTCCCAACAGCTAAGGTGAAATAGACAAGTCAATAATTTCTAGCCTCTGCTTTGTTTCTTCTCTTGAAAAGGTGGACCTCATCCATCATAGTGTAGGTGTTTCATGACTTATTAAACAGGTTACTTAGTATTCGCAGTTCTCCCTTCAGTTCTCTAGCATCTTGGAGTGAATCTCAGTATGTCAGACTGCTTTGTACAACTTTATTCATTTGCTTATTTAACTTATTTTAGGGTCTTTTCATATTTCAAAGGACTAATCAACTTACCCCGGCATTTCTACTGGTTGTTTTTAGTAAATGTTCATTACATTCTTTCTTGAATATTAAGCAAATATATGAATTTAAAATTCCTGCTCATTCCCATATATATATATATTTTTTTGCCTTTCTCATCTAGAGTCTTTCATTGTCCCCTTTTGAACCTATATGAAGTTTTGTCTTCCTTCAGAATGGAGCCGCCTTTTATTTCTTCTATTTGGGCCTATGCACCTCTGACTGTTCGACTTGTTTCCTTCTGCACTGACTGAGGTGTTTCCCTCATGTCCTCCTTGTAAGTCTGCCTGTACTAACAGAAGCTTATATATTTCTTACCCTTGAATTCACCTAGTTTAAAAGCAACATTCGATCCTTTTTTTGTTAGTTTCATACATAGTCATACTGCTTTTGTGATGGCTGTCCTACTTTTTCAGCAGTAGTTTTCTAACAGTACTACCATCAGTTATTTTAAACTGAATTTGGGTTCATGTGGAGACTGACTCATCACGGTGATTTTCAGAAACATCTTTATATGCAGCGTGTACTATGAGAAACATGTTTTCAAAAATGCCAGGGTGCTAAGAAAATAATCAAGATGTCCAGCAGAGAAAGTGCAGGTTTCTTTGAGTGCCTAAAACTAGGCTCCTTACAAATAAATAACCTTCAAAATAGCAAACAGTAATAAAGGAAAGGACAACATTAATGCATTTAATAGAAAGAAGGCAAAAGCAGAATAACAAACTGTTGTGAATCTATCAGTCAGTAACTACTCCATGAATACTAGCTCAGATAAGATTATTTACAAACGTAGAGTCCCGAGGATTCTTTCAGACAACCTGGTAATAGTGGTCTCTGATAAGCAGAAGACTGAATCCCAGAAGATTATACAGGGGCCATACCTCTCAACTGTACAGATTTTTGCAGAATGCCCAGATTTTGGCCTCATATGTTTGGTCTGTTTTTCATAAAATTGCAGTTTTTTGACAAATAAGTGATAATTCTTTAAAGACTTACATTAGAAAATAATGACAGACATTTGAGTTTCAGACTTCATATCCTTCAAAAAATTCATGCTAATGCAAAACCTGTTATTCTAACAACTTTCCAAGTTTGTAAGAGCAATGTTTAATAATTGACCCTATTTTTCAGCCTTTGTCCCACTTTTATTTATGGCTTTGTCCAGATTTCTTGCTATAAGAGGTTGAGAGGTATGACAGGGGCCATCAGAACCACAAATAGCCCTGTAGTTACCAAGCATAGACCACAGGATGTTTGGAGCTAGGCAGCAGCTGCTGAAGATGGGGGGACCTATGTCATTTAGGGCTACATAACCAGGACTACATCTGTATCAATCATGTGAGAACTAACTATACAGAATGGGTGCAATATGTTTGTATCTGCATATTACTGTCTGCAGAATTCTGTTACAGTTCCAAGTAATCATATTCTGAGTCTTGCAGCTGTAGGTACAAAGTACTTCAGTAATCAAAACATGAGGAAACCAGGGTAGGCACCATCGCAGTAAGGTATGCAGTACAGGTGACATTCCTTAACTGGAAACAGGACAGTTTGAAAACAACTGACACCAGGGTCAGCTTGCCGTCAACAATAACCCCTACTTTATGCAATTTTGATATTGATTTCAAGTTTGTCACTACCATAAATGATATTGGAGGCAAGACTGATGCATGCAAGTTCCATAAAGTGACATAAATAGCTATGGCTACCACCTTGTTGACGACAATCTTCAGCTGATTACAAGTCATCCAATGATGGATGCATTCCAAATCTGTTGATGGATAGCAGAAGGAGCTTACAGTTATGTTTTAGTGATATAACAATGATTTTGCAGACCATTGTTAGTGATATAACAATGATTTTCCAGACCTCTTCCCAAAACAATGTTTTCTCAAACAAAACATGTACACAGCAGACAAAAATGTACTCAGATTAAATCCCTGTGGTATATAACAGGTAAAAGAAGAAGAAAATACTTTTTCTGTTAATCCAGACAGACAGGAGATAAACCAGTTGGAGTCAGGCATGCTTTTTCAGAAATCTTTTTAAAGATATTTATTGAATTACCACTTGTAACATAAGCAAGCTTGCATTTATATAAAAGAAACCAAACCATAGTAACATGTTCACTGTTACAAATATTATACATCATATATATTCTTCTGTACAATATACGCAATCCAATATTACATAAACTGCTACCTTAAACCTCATTCCTCCTCCAAAATATTTTCTGCATGTATTGTTTCAACAGTTTCTATTTTTTCTATGTAATTTGCTCCTACCATTTTCTAAAAATCCCACTTCCAGTTATTTTATCTGCATTACAATATTCACTACTTTAAATATGGTTAGTTTAGACCTTGATTACCAGTATATAGTAATTGCGTTTTTGGCACAATATTCACTACTTCAGATATGGTTAGTTTAGACCTTGATTTCCAATATCTAGTAATTGCATTTTTGGCAGTCACCAGAATTAAACATAACAAGGCATTACTATGTCTAGGCAATTCAAATCCTGTATCCCAGCTAAAAAAATAATTTCCTTAATTACACCAATTTGCTGCTCCAAAAGCAGGAAATCATGTAAGCAAATGGAAATCCAGAAAAAATGTCAAGTGAAAATAGAACCATCCACCAGAAAGTGAAAAACAAATCAAGTTGAAAAAAACAGTGGCCTTAAAAACAGCAAGCAAATCCATGTTTCCAGGATATCAAGACTGCAGTGCAAAAAATAATCACAATAAATGACGATTAGGAATACAAAAATTAAAAAAAAGTTAAATCAGATATTCTCCGGTGCCAGCAAAACATAATAATTCAAAATTAACATACCAGTAAAAGCAAAACATCCAGCAGCAACAACATAACTAGATAATGGTAAATGGAAACTCTTGATCCCAGCACTGAATAACTATGGTAGAAAACAGCTAAAAATTCAAGACATTCACCAGAAAACTGTCCAGAACTATCCAATTCTATCTGAGCAGTCAAGTAAATCAGTACAGGTATCAAGGAAGAAATTCAAAAAAATACATATATGCCAAAACCAGAACAACAATTGCTGCAGATGTTATTATTTCCACTTCCATGTAAGCAGTCAGGTAAATTATATTTGTGAAGGAAGTCAATGAATGGCATTAAAATGGAAGGCAGATGTTGCAGGATAATATAAAATGTTAAATTCAAGCATGTTAGGGAAATATAAATGAAGTTATACTTTTGGTACTTAGCAATAATCAGGGGCAGGTGCTAACAGACAATTATAGAAGAACAGAAAATAAACCACAACCAATAAAGATAAATCATAGAACCACAAACTGAAGACCAGCAACACGAAATAAAGGAAAAAAGATTTAATGAAATCCAAATCACATGAAACTTCTCTAGCGCCTCGGCCACTTGCCTTTAACAGAGTATATCTCACCATATACATCAAATATATTTATATATTTAACAATGCTCATATTAATCAGTTAAACAATTAATTAAAACATTAAACAATAAAATCTTAAAGGTATAACATTCACACAAACCTTTTCCATACACATTCTTGATTAAGTCCCATAGGGCTCATTGTATTAAATTTCAAAATCAAAAATGCTTCCTTTTTTCTTAAAATATATTTAATTTGTTGTTCATTCATAAACCTACTATTCACAATACTATCTAAAACTGTTACTACTAGCCCATCTGGGCTCCCCTTATCGTACTTATTAAAATGTATAGCTACAGGACTAGTCTGTTTGTTATTTTTAATGTCCCTAATATGTTCCTTTATTCTACATGAGAATTGTCTTTTAGTTTCTCCAATATAAAATTTGAAACAGGGGCATTTAAGTCCATATATAACTTTTTCAGTTTTACAATTAAAATATCCATTAGTTTGAAAATCAATACCATTAATTTTAGTTAAATTCCCACTAATATATTTACAAATATTACACCTTCCACATGCTACTGTACCTCTTATATCAATTGTTTTCACTACAGTACTATTAGGCATATGAAATCTACTATGAACTATAAAATGTTTTATATTCCTACCTCTTTTAAAGGAGAAACACAACCTTTTATGTTCTAAACAATCAACTTCTCTCCTAACTACTTTCCAACTGTGTTTAACTGCTTCTAAAATATCTTTAGATAATACTGAATAAGTAGTAGTAAAATAAATGTCTTCCTGGTTCTCATAGTTATTTCTATTTATATTACTTCTATAATTGTACACAATTTTTTTATTACATAATACTCTATTTCAACTATCATGTAATTCTACCTCAGAATATCCCCTCTCCTGAAACCTATTAAAACTATCATATAATTCTCTTTTCCTACCATCTAAGTTATTACATAGTCTTTTAACTCTCATAAATTCTGTATAAGGTATGGATTTAATAGGATGTGGGGGATGGTAACTATCACCATATAAAATGCCACTAGCATCTGGAAATTTCCTATATAAATGAGTAATAATATGAGAATCATCTTCTCCTTGTAACACTACATCCAAGTAATGTACCTTACTTCCCTTTTGTAAACCATCAAATTTTACCCCTACATTATTATTATGTATTTCATTTATAAATTGATCTACTAGATCTAAACCTCCCCTGCAAATAAAAATGAGATCATCAATATATCAAAAATATCTCACAACAAATTTTCTAAAAAATTGATTAGTATAAATATGTAAATTTTCAAAATGACCCATAAATATATTAGCATAACTAGGGACAAATGGTGCCCCCATTGCTGTTCCTTGAGTTTGTTTGTAAAGACTCCCATTAAATTCAAATATATTATTTTGTAAACACATCATAATTAATTCAATAACATATTCAGTAACTGGATTCTCACCTAAAAAATATTTAACAGCCCCTATACCATCTAGATGATTAATAATGGTATATAGGCTGACAACATCTAATACTACAAAATACATGTCTTTTTCCCATCTTATATTATCAATTTTATCCAAAAATTCAAATACATCTTTTATATAGGATGGTAATTTTTTAACTGTAGATAACAAAAATTCATGTAAAAAACAAGATATATTATGTAGAAAACTACCACTGGCTGACACAATAGGTCGTCCAGGGGGATATGTTAAGCTTTTGTGAATTTTAGGAAGGCAATAAAAACATGGCATTCTAGGATTTTTAATAACAAATTTCTCCTGTATATCCTTCACTGAAAAATAATACAATCTATATCCCTTATTTATTAAGTCATTATAATCTGTCTGAGCTTTTACATATTCAGCCATATCAATTTTTTTTATATATTTGATCATCATTTAAATGTGCATAACACATAGATACATACTGAATGTAACTTAGCACAACCAACTTCCCACCCTTATCAGCGGGCTTAAATACTAATTCAGCATTATGACTTAATTTATTTAAACATTGCCATTCTTCTTTACCTAAATTATATCTAACATTCTTTTTATTTTTCAAAAATGTAAAAAATTCCTTTTCCACATTATAACTCAGAAAAATATTAAAGTGTTTGATACTATCATTCCTACATAGAGGCATGAAATCACTTTTAACCTTAATATTCTCCGTATTTAATTTACAATAAGCATTAAAGTCTTCATTAGAATGGCAAGAATAAAATCTATCCATAGAACTGAATGAGTCATTATTTGTAGTATTAGATGTTGTCAGCCTATTAATCATCTAGATGGTATAGGGGCTGTTAAATATTTTTTTAGGTGAGAATCCAGTTACTGAATATGTTATTGAATTAATTATGATGTGTTTACAAAATAATATATTTGAATTTAATGGGAGTCTTTACAAACAAACTCAAGGAACAGCAATGGGGGCACCATTTGCCCCAAGTTATGCTAACATATTTATGGGTCATTTTGAAAATTTACATATTTATACTAATCAATTTTTTAGAAAATTTGTTGTGAGATATTTTCGATATATTGATGATCTCATTTTTATTTGCAGGGGAGGTTTAGATCTAGTAGATCAATTTATAAATGAAATACATAATAATAATGTAGGGGTAAAATTTGATGGTTTACAAAAGGGAAGTATGGTACATTACTTGGATGTAGTGTTACAAGGAGAAGATGATTCTCATATTATTACTCATTTATATAGGAAATTTCCAGATGCTAGTGGCATTTTATATGGTGATAGTTACCATCCCCCACATCCTATTAAATCCATACCTTATACAGAATTTATGAGAGTTAAAAGACTATGTAATAACTTAGATGGTAGGAAAAGAGAATTATATGATAGTTTTAATAGGTTTCAGGAGAGGGGATATTCTGAGGTAGAATTACATGATAGTTGAAATAGAGTATTATGTAATAAAAAAATTGTGTACAATTATAGAAGTAATATAAATAGAAATAACTATGAGAACCAGGAAGACATTTATTTTACTACTACTTATTCAGTATTATCCAAAGATATTTTAGAAGCAGTTAAACACAGTTGGAAAATAGTTAGGAGAGAAGTTGATTGTTTAGAACATAAAAGGTTGTGTTTCTCCTTTAAAAGAGGTAGGAATATAAAACATTTTATAGTTCATAGTAGATTTCATATGCCTAATAGTACTGTAGTAAAAACAATTGATATAAGAGGTACAGTAGCATGTGGAAGGTGTAGTATTTGTAAATATATTAGTGGGAATTTCACTAAAATTAATGGTATTGATTTTCAAACTAATGGATATTTTAATTGTAAAACTGAAAAAGTTATATATGGACTTAAATGCCCCTGTAACAAATTTTATATTGGAGAAACTAAAAGACAATTCTCATGTAGAATAAAGGAACATATTAGGGACATTAAAAATAACAAACAGACTAATCCTGTAGTTCTACATTTTAATAAGTACCATAAGGGGAGCCCAGATGGGCTAGTAGTAACAGTTTTAGATAGTATTGTGAATAGTAGGTTTATGAATGAACAACAAATTAAATATATTTTAAGAAAAAAGGAAGCATTTTTGATTTTGAAATTTAATACAATGAGCCCTATGGGACTTAATCAAGAATGTGTATGGAAAAGTTTTGTGTGAATGTTATACCTTTAAGGTTTTATTGTTTAATGTTTTAATTAATTGTTTAATTGATTAATATGAGCATTGTTAAATATATAAATATATTTGATGTATATGGTGAGATATACTCTGTTAAAGGCAAGTGGCCGAGGCGCTAGAGAAGTTTCATGTGATTTGGATTTCATTAAATCTTTTTTCCTTTATTTCGTGTTGCTGGTCTTCAGTTTGTGGTTCTACAATTATAGAAGAACAGCTGGTGATAACACAAAGGTACCACCAAGCCATATCCAGGTAGCATCTGAAAACATGCAATGAATTAAAAAACAAAGCGTGGGAGGGCATGTAACACTGATCCATTTGAATGTGATTTCAAGATGTTACTAATTAGCTGGAGATATAATATACTTACTTTTCCACAGATACACTAACAATGAATGGGTGGATCGAACCATATGTTTCCAGAAGCTGGGGAGATGCAACCATATGTATCCGGAAGCTGGGGAGATGGAACTATATGCATCCAGAAGCTGGGGAAATGGAACCATATGCATCCAGAAGCTGAGGAGATGGCACCATATGCATCCAGATGCTGGGGAGATGGAACCATATTCATCCAGAAGCTGGGGAGATGGAACCATATGCATCCAGAAGCTGGGGAGATGGAACCATATGCATCCAGAAGCTGGGAAGATGGAACCATATGCATCCAGATGCTGGGGAGATGGAACCATATGCATCCAGAAGCTGGGGAGATGGAACCATATGCATCCAGAAGCTGGGGAGATGGAACCATATGCATCCAGAAGCTGGGGAGATGGAACCATATGCATCCAGAAGCTGGGGAGATGGAACTATATGCATCCAGAAGCTGGGAAGATGGAACCATATGCATCCAGAAATTTGCCTAATAGAAATTGGAAATCAGGTAATCTGATCAAATACTAAAAATGCCACTAATGTGTTCACTAGACAACAAACCCTTCTAAGTGCAAAAGTAAAACATTAGAAATAAAACAATACCTGCTGTAGTTACCTTAATAAGCCAAATTAAAGTTCTGTTAAAAGTTTGGTTGATCACTTTGCAGATTTTGAGTCATGTGAATAAACAAACTCAAAATACTGCTAAAAATTTGCATTCATAAGACAGTGATGATGAACTACTAGACAATAAAATCAAAAATGACTAATCAATTCAGGATATAAATTGTCTGATTTTTTTAAGAACATCAGCTATAACATCCTTAAACCATTTATTCCTTAAAATAATTTCTTATTACTGCTATATAATGTACATTTGAAAAAATAAGGTTACCTCATGGGAAGAAAGCCCTGCACATGTTACCACATACCAGATTCTGGAAAATACATGAGACTGAACTTTGATCATCAGAAAAAAGGAAAATTGGCAGAAAACTGAGTAGACAGTGGATAGCAGGTCACTACTTGTTCCTAAAACTGAGCAGACAGTGGACAGTGGGTCACTACATTCTTAAAACTGAGCAGACAATGGATAGCGAGTCACTACTTGTTCCTAAAACTGAGCAGTGTTCCTAAAACTGAGCAGACGGTGGACAGTGGGTCACTACATGTTCCTAAAACTGAGCAGATAGTGGATAGCGGGTCACTACTTGTTCCTAAAACTGAGCAGATAGTGGATAGCGGGTCGCTACTTTGTTCCTGAACTTACAGCTAGTAGAAGCTAGGAGGCAGCATAACATGGTGAGTGACATGTGTATGTCCCTAGCAGCTTATGCTACTTTTGCACCACAACAACACGATAAAAAGACCCATGTAGTTGTGAGCACAAGCAGTACTAAGTCTTATCCATCATTGTTTAATGAGACTTATGAAAATAGGAAATGGAGCATGGTAGAAGCTTGCCTGCCATTGTGTAGTGGGATGTATGTATACAAGAATACAAGCAATGCTTAGTCTTTTCTGATACTAGTAACACATAGGTGTGGACAGGAAAATAAGTTATATGTAGTCTTGTCTGCAACTTTTTAACTCTGTGGCTTGCTTACTGAAAAATCAACTCTAGATCAGAATCTCAAGAGGAAGGGACTAGATGTCCCATAGATGAATCCATTTCAAGCGCAGTACTTGGATTGCATAGGATAATGCAAACATAAGATACAGCAACAGAAGAAGAAATGTCTAGGAGGGACTGAAACGTCATGTGTGATATTCAAAGGCCTATAAAGAAAATCCTCTCAGGAACACAGCATCTTTTTCCTGTTTGCTCTCTACCTTGTTAGTTTACTCATTTATTTATTTATTTATTTATTTATTTTACAGGAAATTACTTGCATCCTTGTACATGCATCCTGGAAAGACATAGATAAAGCAAGTCAAGTACAAATGCACAGTATTATTCACTGTTCTTCTCAGAAGCCATATCACATAGAGATGGAATTTTATTTAATACATAGAAATGGAAATGATAATGTGAGGGATTTTAAAGTATTAAGAAATGATAGCATGTCACAGATTATGCCAGCAAATTAATGCTTATGGTCCTCAGTTGCAACATGCAAGGGTTAGGTCATTTCAGAAATAACTTCTTTATTTAATTTTCAAAGAATGTTAAAACAAAATGGAGGTTTTACATCATAAACATTATCACAGAAAGAAATGGAAAGAAAAAAAAATGATACATTATTCACATAGGCAGTATTCTTATCCATGATGTGGTACTATACAATTATTACTAAAGATAAGTCTACTTTCTAAATGCTTCTCTGCAGAGAAATACTCACAAATGCAAATAAAACATATTAAACATGTTTTAGAACCTTCCAATCCATGTATTTTCAAAGTGGATCCTTTGTCTTCCTATTTGGCTACATGAGAGTAACTGAAGAATTATTGTTTTGGGGTTCTATACCTCTATTACTGATTCTCTGCCATTATTCATAATAAAACTGATTTATTCCTTTAGAAAAGATGACAGATGGTAAGGGAACTATATAATAGCCAGGTAAAGTGTTTCTTTTTATTTATGCAATGGAATGTGAACTTTGACAAAAAGAACAACCCCAATGTCAGGCAGGACAGCATTTAATGACTTCCCATCCTCCATAATATACATGACATATATCTACCATGCAGTGAGTGTCTGCTCAGTCCTCTTGTTCTTTGTGGCATCTATATCCATGGAAGCATCATCCGTCAGCTGGTGTTAAATGGGGTCCCACTGGCAACAAAGCCCACACTATTCCTCTAAAGATGGAAACCTGGTATTAGTCAATCTGTCCTAACTTGCCACCCTCCCCCATTCGGGTTCTTTATTGACTGGGCACAGTACTAGAACCTGGATCCTCTGACTCACAGTCAGTGCTCTGTCCTTCTTTAAAGTAACTGAAGAATATTTATTTCAAATGTGTTCAATACTGCCCTCCAAATTTATGAGAAAATTCAACAAAAATTGCTAGAAGCATTTAGAAAACAGAACCGCAAACTACTATTATGCTGTACGAATGAAGTTCTTGTGACTAAAGAAGATGCCTGATACATTGTATAAAAATGTAAGAGAATTCTTAGAACTCTAGCCCCATGCTTACAGATTAAATACATGCAAAATTCAGGATGATGCTCAGCTTGTAACATGGAGTATACTTTTTATTTGTTTGGGTGCCATCTATTTTAAGACAATAAAGTCAGAACTTGCTAACTACTATGAATCGGACCTTGCCTTCTGTGAGTGCTGTCTTAAAGACATGCTGTACCCTTGCATTTCAAATACTCACATTACCTGTTGCTTGGCTATTTAAATTGTAGAGCTGGAACTATTTATGCCACATGGTCTGTCATTGTGTGGTGTCAGTGGCCCGAGTATTTCTGATTGGATTACTAAGATGCCATCAGTCACTACTTGATGAAAAAAGAGTCAGTTGGACAGATTTTTCTGAATGTGTTGTATCTGAAGGCATGAGAGTTATAATTGTCTAGATACACAGTTTTCCAAGGTGAGTAAACAAAAATGCTTGCTGAAGATTTTATCTGGAATAAGTGCAAGAACACCTCATTTCATTAATTCTGACTGAAACAGTATGTATGTTTTTCGTACAAGGACTATGGTTGTGACTACGTTTCTTTGTGCTAACTTTTTGATGAGAATCTTGGTGTTTCATCCTTTTTCATATGTAAATATAACATATGGTGTAATTAAAGAAGCCCAAACAGCATATGAATAAACTGAAATATGTAAGTTATGTTGCTCCCTTTGAACAGGTCAAGTAAATTAGAAAAAGGGAAGGTACTTTATTGAACACTGCATACTCTACTAAATATGATACAGGATCAAAAGGGCTTAACAGATTACTTAATTAAATGGCTGCTTTGTACTAATATATTTTACAGCATCGATTTAACTTGTTCTGCTTTGTTGGGCTATTTATAAGCATTATTAATGGGTGTGTACATGCTTTGGTCATACTTTTCTTGAGGTCCTGATTATGTGCATTACTTAATGAAATGGATTTGATATATGATTCATGCACTCACTCCCTAAAGGCTTGTAATAGAGGCATCCTTATTTCTTTGTATTCTGCAATATTTCTGGTAGTAATATTTCAGTATAGTGTGTTTTACTTACTGCACCATTCCAGTGAGTGTGTACAGAGCTAGGACTAAGGTATATCAGGTATCTTATCTGTTCTCCATGATCTACATTTTATGCTCCTTTGAAGATGGGATCAGTGTACCAGCTGTACTGTCTAAATCATTGTGTGTGTGTGTGCCATTTTTCACTCTTACTTGGTTTTAGTGAGCTTTGGCTTTCTTTGGTAATTTCAAATTGCTATTTCCCATGTGTGATCTTGAAAAGCCATAATAGGTCTGTTTCTTGAAAGGACCAATTATACCACTAATGTTGGCAAAACAGATAAAGCCCTAACTTTGACTCAGGCAATTTGAGTTTGCTTGGCATCATAGGCACATGCTGGAGCTGGCAGGTGGACGTGAGGAGTGGCATAGTTTATCCAGCTCATTTCCTTTTGGGGGAATGAAGGGTGAAGACTGGTATGCAGGGTACCCAGTTCCATGATAGAGTTCCTAGCTGAGCACAAAGTCTACATAGGATTACTGGTTTTTAGGTCAGAGCAGCCCTGAGGGTTTATATCATTTGCAGAAGAGAGTAAGAAGCCATGGCTATTGTCCATTATATGATAAGCCCTTTGAGTGTCTTATTTGGTTTGCACCTGAGATTAGGGATTAAAGCAAAAACCCCTGCCCTCAGTGAATGACAACACCTCTCACTGCTACCCAGCTCTCACCCCTGGGAGTAATGAATGGGCTATAGAGGTCTCACCTCCCAGGTGAAGGAATGAGCCAATACATCAGTTGGAAGGGGAGGTGTGATGTCATTAGGGCAGGAGCAAAATAGAACACCCCTACCAAAAAAAGAAAAATCTGGTCAGCATACCCATTCAGGTAATTAAAGGTTTCTAGAGAAAAATATGCTTGCAAAAAGAGGTGACCATTTTTCTTGCAAAAAAACAACTAAGTGCTTTTGTTCATCTGCGCTTCACAGTGTTTTTTTATTTTATTTTATTTTTCTTGTAAAACAAAGACTGCTAAATGTACTGCCATTTGTTTTTTTATAGCTTTTTGGAATTTCTTCAGTGGAAGAATGCAGTAGATATGTTACCAGAAGATTATGATCCTTAGTTGATATATATATATATATATATAGATATATATATATATATATATATATATATATATATATAAGTAGGTAGTCTGATCAATAAAATTACCATTACAACTATGATATACCACAGGCATATAACAAAACAAATGGAACACAATGATACATATGGCATTTTGCTTGCATGAGTGTGTGCATGTGTGTGTTTCTGTATATGCACACTGGAAGTCATAAAAAGCACTGGAGGCCCAGTTTTGTAAATAAACACAAGTGTATACCAAAGAGGAAGAAAATAAACAAAAGTAGCCCACCTGTCTTAGTATAGTGTTTGTTCAGACAGAACAGTACGTTCATAAAAAGATTTATAGTCAATGTCACAGTCCACCAGTCCACTAACAGCCTTTCTGTCCTCAGGCTGTTAAAATTATAAAGTACAACTGCAGCTTTTGACAGACCTAACTTTCAGCTTTGCCAAGCACAGAAAATCATTCATCAGGATTTAACTCAAGCCATATCCACAATAAGCCCCACTTGGGTTATCAAACTCCACAAATGTTTTGGCCTGAAAGCTTGCTCTGACCTACATTGCATCCTCAAATGAAAAACCAGCAGTCTCACTTGCCTTAAACAGATAACCTCCTTTAAGTAGCACTATAGAGGCAATTGACTTCTGACTAACATTACTGACTGCCTGTCTAAAGTGTTGTGAGAATTTTATCAATTTAAGTTCATTTATATACTTATAAAGGTGCATTCCACTTTTTTGATGTACAAAATGTTACAACTACCCCCCCCCCCCCAGCACAAAACTATCAGCTTTGGAGCCAGAATGATGGGCTGTAGGATCTCAATAATCCATTGATACTCCTGTAGCTAGTCCAGGCCTGAGGGTCAAAGTGTTCTGGAAGGGTTGGAGTAATGGTATTTAATGGTATGATGTTGCATTACTCTGCCTGTTTACTGATCATAGAAACAATACAATCATGGTCTGTCACTAGGCTGAACTGTCTACCTGTTAAATAGTATTTCAAAGACAAAAGGATTTCACAACCAAGCAGTAGCATTCAATGGCTGAATATGTTTTTTTTTCAGCATTGATCAGTGGATTAACTGATACAGCACACAATATACATCTCACCTTGAATATCGTAGAACCACACTGGTCCAAAACTTACCTCTGATTCATTCAACACAGAGTAAATGCCTTGGTAAAATCAGGAGTCATTGACACAGGTTCAGAATACAGACTTCAGTTTAGCTCATAAAATGGGCTATTACACCATGAAAGGAGCTTTTCCTTTCGTAAGATATGTGAAAATAACAGGGGATAGCTGCAAAATTAAGTACAAATTTCTGTAGTACCCCAAAAAAATCAAAATAAGCTTTCATTTGTCTTTTAGTGTAGGGTATGGGTCAATTTTCTTAGCCTCTATTTTTGTTCTATTTGTGGTATTGGCACATGTTTTCCTATAAAGTAACTCAAATGCTTGGCTTCCACCATGCCCAGTTTACTTTCGTTAGCATCTCAGTCCACCCTGCCTCTCTTACAGACTGTAACACAGCCTGCAGTTTTGGTGAGACTTATAGGGTTGCCACCTTTTCAAATACCCAAAGTGGGACATTTTTGGTACAAATGTCAGATTTTGCAGGGTGGAACATACCCATGGCCAGTACAAAGGGCAGACCTTCACATTTTTGCCTAAATAAAAGCTTATACTTGTAGTATTTTAGTTGCATATTCTGTTTCTTATACTATTTAGGTGTTTCAGATACAGAATAACTGTTTTATGCAACTATTACATACAATATAGGAAATAAGTTTGTCCTAAAATCTCAGGACATTTGCCATTTTTACAATTTTTTTTGCAGGACACAACTGCCCAAAGAGGGACTGTCCCTTGCAAAGTGAGACGGGTGGTAACCCTACCTGAGCTCTCTTCTTCCACTGCGGCTTAAAACCCAGGTACAGAATTTTCCACTTCTTTCTATTGCTTATAGTTTCATAGTTTCATAGTATAGTACTAGGCTATCTGCCCTGGGGCATTTGTAAGCCTAGCCATAGTGATGTGGCTTTTGCCACCCCATGAAATAGTACAAAAAATGTACAGAATAAATTTAGAATACTGTGCCTCTGTCTAGTAGTGACACAATGAAGGTCCCCTTATATAATAGAATTAGTTTACTGTGCCCCTATCTAGCAGTGACACAGATGTGACCCCTGGGATAAACTTACGATCTCCCATCCACTCATCAAGATTTCTCTTGAAGAGAGTCAGTGAGGGGCTCTGCCTAATACGAAATGGGATCTTGTTCCAAAGCATGGGAAGCCTCTGGGTTATGATTCTATCCCTCCAGCATGTCCTATTCATACTTGTGCCGAGGTTTAAGTCTTTAGCTCTCGTGGTCCTGATGGATTTGGATTTTTTGAGGTGGAGCATGTCCATCAGATCCTGATTGGACATGGCCTTGTACGTCAGGCAGAGATCACCTCTGAGCAGGCGGTATGCTACTGAATAGAGCTGAAGTTTCTTTAGTCTGGCAGAATAAGACATATGTTGGAGACCCTTGATCCTCTTGGTGAGGTACTTTTGTGGTCTCTCCAGCTGTTGCAAATGCCGGGTGAGGTACATACCAAATGGGGCATTGTACTCAATCATGGGTCTGATGAGGGAGGAATATAGGGGTACAATGACATCCTTGGATCTGGATGTGAATCCCTTCATGATGAGTTGTGCAAGGTAGAATGTTTTTCTAACCACTTTGGCAACGTGGGTGTCTAATGAGAGGTCGCTGTCGACTTGGGTCCCTAGGTCTCTGATTACTTTTTCCGTACTCAGTGGGTTGCTGTCTATGTGATAATTTGTGGGTACTTTGTTTTTCCCAAAGGGATGACTATACATTTTTGGCATTTAGTTTAAGGCCATGACTCCGGCACCAGTTGTCCGTTTCTGTGAGGCCTTTTTGTAGGATGTATGTGTCCGCTGGTGTATCGACTATGGCGCCTAGTTTGCAGTCATCTGCGAACTTTGTCAGCCACAGCCCTCCCATGTTTGCTTTAACATCTGAGAAATAAATGCCGAACAAGAGGGGTCCCAGGACAGATCCCTGTGGGACACCACTTGTGACTGGCTTTGAGTCTGACATTGCTCCAGCAATTTTAACTTTATGGGTTCTGTCCTTTAGCCAGTTTGCAACCCATCTAGTGACATAAGGGTTTACTTTTAAGCTGTTGAGCTTATCTATGATGCCTGAGTGGGGTCTTGTGTCGAAGGCCTTAGCCAAGTCCAGGTATGCTGTATGGACTGCTTTGCCCTCATCAATGGCTCTAGTGACTGTTTCGAAAAAGTCAACCAGGTTCAAAAGGCAGGATCTGCCCTTTACAAAGCCGAACTGGGTGGGGTCAAGTGTCTGTAGGTCCCCTATGTCTCTGTTTATGAGTTCCATAATGATTCTTTCCATAGCTTTGCAGACCAGGCTGGTTAAGCTTATGGGGCAGTAGTTTCCAGGGTCTGTAGAGGCACCCCCCCTTGTGGAGTGGGACCACTGTTGCTGTACGCCAGTGTTCAGGTACATATCCCGAATTAAGGTTAAGGTTAAATAGCATTTTTATTTGTGGGTTTAGCTCCTCTTGGAGTTCACGTAACACGCAACCCGGGATACCATCAGGTCCCATTGATGCTGTGTTTTTAGCTTTGTTTAGGGCGGTTCTCACTTGGACATCTGAGATGACAGGGAGATTACATTCAGCTGGGATAAGTATTTCTTCTTTTGGGGGTGAGGGAGGGGAGAAATTTGCACTGAACCTGTCAGCCAGAATGTTGGCAATATCTGTGGGTTCAGTGTATTTTTTGTTGTTGTGAACCAACTCTGAGCATATCTGAGGGTTTCTGCCCAGGTTTCTAACATAGCTGAAGAAGGTTTTGTGGTTATCTTTAGTGTCCTTAGCGAATTTTCTCTCAAAGTTGCCCTTGGATGTTTTTATGAGAGAATGTAGTTTTCTGCTAATGTTGATCAGAGATGTCTTCCCTTCATGGGATTTTGCTCTGATGTGCAGTAGCTTCCTTCTTTTGTTATACAATTTGTTTATGGCTGAGGTCCACCAGACAGGACGCTTGCCTTCGGTGGAGAGGGACTTGGATTTATTTGGGATTGCATGATCCATGCATTCTTGGAGATGTCCATAGAAAGCATTTGTGAAGGATTTGGCATTGTGGGATGTGGTATCCACTGGCACAGTGGGCTTAAAGGATACCATCTCAGTCTTAAGAAGAGTGAAGTCTGCTTTTGAGAAGTTTTTCACTGTGGTCTTTTGTGCTGGGGTGGAGGTGGGATATGTATATCCAGGGTGATTAGTTTGTAGTCAGATCTCACTAGTGAGGGGTATACTTCGGTGTGGAGCATTTTGTCCCCATGTTTGTGATGATCAGGTCTAGTATATTATCTCCCTAGTGGGAGAGGTGACTAGCTGTTCCAGTGCATTTGAATTTATGAATTCCAGGAACCTTTGGGCTAGGGTATTAGGGCTAGAATAATGTACCCAATCTATGTTTGGGTAGTTGAAGTCTCCCAGTATGATGGTATTTTGTGATACATTCATATCCTCCAATGTCTTCAGGAAGGCTGAGTGGGGTTCTTGAGATTGGGAGGGTGGTCTGTAATATGCTACCAGTTGTATAGCAGTTTTGCCTATGGTTAGTTGCACCTGTATGGTCTCTGATGCTTCATGTGTTGCTACTAACCTGGAGGTGTGGGTGTCCTTGATGAATATGGATACCCCCGCTCCCTTTGTGGTTCGGCCCCGGTTTTGGGGCTGAAAAGCATGATACAAGGTATAGCCTGGTAGTGCTGGGGTGCTCTCAGGAGCCTTGAACCAGGTTTCAGTTACTGCACAGACGTCGATGTTCTCCATGCTAAGGAGTGCATCAAGTGCCTGCATCTTGAGATTTAGACTTCTGGCGTTGAGCAGCATTACCCTTAGTTCTTTTCCATTTTTGTTTTCTAAGGAGGTGGGTTTGTCGTTTGAGCCTTGCCTAAAAAGGCACTATGGTGGTGGCAAGAGCCTTAGCCAATATCCGGAAGCCCAGTGGTGACAGGTGTAAGCCATCCCTTGCGAAGCAGTGTGGCTTGTCCAACATGTCATCCCAGGCAGACAGACATTGGATCCCCTTAGAATGACACCAGTACTTGAGCCAATTATTAAAGCTGATCATCTTGTCTTTGTATTGTGGTATCATTCTTGGTGAGGGCAAGATGCTGCTCAGGGTCAGGGTCATACCAGCCTGGGCTACATAATCGGAGAGCTCCTCTATGTCTCTTTTCATGTAGTCCAGGGAGGTACGTCTCAGATCATTCACACCAGCATGGACAATGACGGAGTCATATTTGTACTTGCTTTGGAGTGACTTGAGTGCGTGTGTTATGTGGCGGATCCTAGCTCCCGATAGACAGCTCACAGTCACCCTCTCCTTGTTCAGCCTGGTCAGCGGGACATCAGTGTGTCTGACTATAGAGTCACCTATTACTAGTGTATCAGGCATGGTGTTTGGCCTTAAAGGCTGTGATTGGTTGACATACTGATTTATTGAAGTATATGTTGCATGTGTTTTGTTTTGAGGTGGTGGATTTTTGGATGTCTGCTTTGGGAGCCTCTGTTGTTTTGGTAAGTTTTTTATTAGAGCCTCCGAGTATGTCTTTGTGTTTTTATGTGTTTGGTTTGCAGTTGTGGTAGGTCTATGTGGGACTGGGATTGTTGTGTGTGTGGTTACCATCTCCTCCTGTCTGGTCATGCCAGCCCTGAGTTGAGAGAGTTCAGCCTCCAGTTTGGCTATATAGTTGCATCTCTCACATGTATTTGTGTTTGTTGGGAGGAGGAGAGGGTTGTCTGTGTACATGAGACAATTGTAGCATTGTCTCAAGATACTCAGATTGACCAGCTGAACTGGAGAGGATGCCAGTAATCTACCACTCGACATGCTAGAACAGTATAAGGGAGTGCTGTACCTTTAAGGGAAGTGGATATTCACAGGGGTGGTAAGTAGATGTAGTGCTTTACTTAGTACGAGAGTGCTTACTTAGTAGAGAAGTATTGAGAACAAGTGCTAGGCTTATAATATAGTGAGTAGTCTGATTATACTAAGAGTAGAGCTTCCTTAAGGGAAACTTTGAAGAGCAGACCTGGCGGAGCCAGAAGAAGTTTAACCTTGTTTAACCAGCGCTGCGCTATGTGCACAACTGCGCAAAGCCGTGCAAACACGGATTTTAAACAGTGAACTACAAAAGAGCTAGAAATGGTCCAAAACAACCAATTACTACAGCTTCTTGTGCTGAGGTCACTTCCTACAGGGACAGGTAGGCTGCTCAAGGCTCCCCACTCCCACTGGTGAGCAAAGAAACTTCCCTCTAACCAAGTAAGGTAATGGACAACACAGGAACTACACCACAGCCCAGAATACAGCAATGCCTGTAAACTGGTCTAAACTAGTCGAGGAGAGCCCGGAAAACAAGGATTATTTTTTTGTTTTTTTGTTTTTTTGATAGAAACACATAGAAAATGCAGAAACAGTGATAAATCAGTTACACGGGCTAGCACACTTTAGTGGGCAGCCTCAACAGTTAAATTAAACAAACAAACAAACAAACTTTCGATCAAATTCGACTAAAATGTAACTTTAAGTGCAGATTTTAAAATAATGCAGCAAACAGTTAAAAAACAGTTCAAGCTAGTTCAGGGTAAGCTACAGAAGCTATTCCAAGTGAAAAAAAGCAAAGATACTTAAATCCAGAAAGTAGTCGCTTTTCTGAGTTCCCTGTTGCTAGGACCACTCTGCAGGACCATGAGGAGCTTGTCTGAGCAGTATAGCCAGAAAAAAATGCCCAGAGGCGGATTTTAAACAGTGAACTACAAAAGAGCTAGAAATGGTCCAAAACAACCAATTACTACAGCTTCTTTTGCTGAGGTCACTTCCTACAGGGACAGGTAGGCTGCTCAAGGCTCTCCACTCCCACTGGTGAGCAAAGAAACTTCCTTCTATCCAAGTAAGGTAATGGACAACACAGGAACTACACCACAGCCCAGAATACAGCAATGCCTGTAAACTGGTCTAAACTAGTCGAGGAGAGGCGGGAAAACAAGGATTATTTTTTGTTTTTGTTTTTGATAGAAACACACAGAAAATGCAGAAACAGTGATAAATCAGTTACACAGGCTAGCACACTTTAGTGGGCAGCCTCAACAGTTAAATTAAACAAACAAACAAACAAACTTTCGATCAAATTCGACTAAAATGTAACTTTAAGTGCAGATTTTAAAATAATGCAGCAAACAGTTAAAAACAGTTCAAGCTAATTCAGGGTAAGCTACAGAAGCTATTCCAAGTGAAAAAAAGCAAAGATACTTAAATCCAGAAAGTAGTCGCTTTTCTGAGTTCCCTGTTGCTAGGACCACTCTGCAGGACCACGAGGAGCTTGTCTGAGCAGTATAGCCAGAAAAAAACGCCCAGAGGCGGATTTTAAACAGTGAACTACAAAAGAGCTAGAAATGGTCCAAAACAACCAATTACTACAGTTTCTTGTGCTGAGGTCACTTCCTACAGGGACAGGTAGGCTGCTCAAGGCTCCCCACTCCCACTGGTGAGCAAAGAAACTACCTTCTATCCAAGTAAGGTAATGGACAACACAGGAACTACACCACAGCCCAGAATACAGCAATGCCTGTAAACTGGTCTAAACTAGTCGAGGAGAGGCGGAAAACAAGGATTATTTTTTGTTTTTGTTTTTGATAGAAACACACAGAAAATGCAGAAACAGTGATAAATCAGTTACACAGGCTAGCACACCTTAGTGGGCAGCCTCAACAGTTAAATTAAACAAACAAACAAACTTTCGATCAAATTCGACTAAAATGTAACTTTAAGTGCAGATTTTAAAATAATGCAGCAAACAGTTAAAAACAGTTCAAGCTAGATCAGGGTAAGCTACAGAAGCTATTCCAAGTGAAAAAAACAAGCAAAGATACTTAAATCCAGAAAGTGGTCACTTTTCTGAGTTCCCTGTTGCTAGGACCACTCTGCAGGACCACGAGGAGCTTGTCTGAGCAGTATAGCCAGAAAAAAACGCCCAGAGGCGGATTTTAAACAGTGAACTACAAAAGAGCTAGAAATGGTCCAAAACAATCAATTACTACAGCTTCTTGTGCTGAGGTCACTTCCTACAGGGACAGGTAGGCTGCTCAAGGCTCCCCACTCCCACTGGTGAGCAAAGAAACTTCCTTCTATCCAAGTAAGGTAATGGACAACACAGGAACTACACCACAGCCCAGAATACAGCAATGCCTGTAAACTGGTCTAAACTAGTCGAGGAGAGGCGGGAAAACAAGGATAAAAATAAACTACCTCTGCAAGCCTCAAACCCAGGACCCTACAGTCCAATTATGTACATGAATGTAATCTATTTGATCTAGCTTTCTTTTTTCCTGACTGTCTAAGCTTTTAATTCCCTGTATGTATTCTTTCAATCACCTCAAACTACCCTTGTGACTTAGGCAGAAATTTGTTCTCCATCGAGAGCACTGCCCCTGGGATAAATTTTCTGAGGGAGACATTCTTTTATGTTGCATCGTCTGATCTTTCTATATGTGCTCCTTTACAGTAAATAGAACCGGTTTTAGCCTATATACAAACTAATGCAGCGTACTATCACACGTCTTCTCGTTTTCTCTTCTCTTTTCTCTTCTTCTCAATTCTCTTTAGCAATATCAAACAACATACTGGAATATCTGCCATGCAAGAGTTCAAATGGGTTAATCCAAGCTGAAGTTTTAGACAGCAGTCGTATTGCAAATGTTAAGTAGGGTAAGCGCCAGATGTTAACATGTATCTTATTTATTGTCATTACATGGATTTCAGAGTTTTACAAAGTCTCTACTAATTTGATATTTGAGGAGGCTGGCATAATGGTTAAGGAGTTTACCTTACAGACACAAGGGGCAGTGTTTGATTCTCACATGGGGTAATTGGTTAGGCTTAAAATGTCCAATAATGGGATTTAGCCTAGTATGAACCTATAATTACCTAGCAGTTAAAACAGAAAACAAATTCTCTGAGCTGCTAAAGAAGCATTTCCTACCAAGAGTAAAGGCTTTGACCCCCAACCATCTCAGTTTGCCTACTGTGTGAAATTAAACAGGTAATTAAACCAGGCATTGCTCCCAAGTTGCCCATGAAATGGGACTCTTGTGTCTAGTGGCCTTACCTCATTAAAAAATGAATAAAATGAAAATCCATCAGTCTGTGGATGGGAGACTAGCAGCTTTAATTCTTAACTTTAAAACATTGGTATAACTGATGCAATACGCTTGACATAATAGGAGTCCTTTGATCAAGAAGTATGTATGCAGGAATACCTAAGCTGGAGAATAAAATATTGATTCTCCAGTAATAGCCTTATTAGCCTTGCATTATGGCTTTACTTCTGGAAATGTTGTTGTGTAGTCCATTATTAACAGTATATACTAATAGCCATTATTTGATTTTATACATTTTTGTCTACAATTTTCCTAGCAGTATGTTATAATGGCACTATTGTTATAGGCATTACAAATGATGGACTCAAGGGTGCAACTTTATATCTCTTTCATTATGCCTGGCCAGTCAAATCTGGCTAATATTCTGGCCTTAGTTTTGACTATCCCCTGGTACTTCCTGATAAATGACTATGGATTATCATCAAAACTAGTATTCTGTAAGGTTTTGACATTAGCAACTGATGTAGAATTCCTTCCTATATTTACTTACTCCATATAAAAAGTCCTATTTTAACTCAAAATAGTATAAAAGGTAATGGGAACATCAAGCTCACTATCGTTTCCTACAACATTGCTTATATTCTCTCTTGTCCAACTTAAAAGATCGTCTTCCCATTCTGATTTTTAAAAGTGTATGTGGCCTACCTGTAAGTCCACTAACTCGGAGATATTTTCTTCTGTAGCTTGTCTTGTGATGGAAGTTATAACTTCTTCTTCCAAAACATGGCACCTTCTTCTATGTCTACCATGCAAAGGGTAATTTAAGACAAAAAATCTTCTTCTGCTTTAACTTTCCCCCATCTGAATAAGCTATTGAGAATCCCCTTTATATTAGCTCCGTTCCCCTTGGTTTGTTCAGATCTCTGCATTTTCTCACCAATCACATTTTTAGTATTTACAACCATTTCCTTGCTCTCGGGTCCTCATTTAAATTTCTCACTTTGTCTTTTGTAATGTTGTACTAACACTTCTAGTAAGTCTCTGAGCAGCTGTCTATGTTGTACTGAATTTTAGTTCTGAGATTTCTATCAAGTTCACCTTTGGATCTTACACTGACTTCTCTTATTTTATTACGTATCTGCTATTCTATCACTGCAACGGATTTCAAGTAAAACACAGGATTCTTTTTACCATCTAACCACAGCTAGATTCTACTCCCTTGTGATGCTTCTGTGTGAACTGCTTTTGCTGCCAGATCTCTACACAAATGCTGGTGACTTGCTCTCCACCACCCCGCTCCCCAGTTCTTGTACTGAATGGACAAATCAAGCTGTTGCTTTACCTCTTCCTTATTTAGGTTAAGTTTATCAGCCTGCCATACTGTGTCTATGGATATTGGCTTCTTCCACACTTTCCACAATGCCTTAGAATACTGGCAAATCTTTTTCTGAATATAACATCAGATAAACTAGTTATTAATACTGCAAATACAAAAGTGTTCTTATAAATGTTTGACTGTCTACATGTGTAAGGAGATATTCCTTTCTATCACTGAGAATGCAACCTACCTCCACTTTTTGTTTGGTACTATCATTTTGCACACATGCCAGAAGACCTTAGAAAAGGGCAGTCGTACTTCCAGAAGCTAGGAGCTTGAACTTCTTTCCTTTCCAAAAATACAGTACACTTCACTAGCTCAATTGGAACACAATGACATACTGACTCAGTTATTGTAGGTGCAGTCTTATGACATTCCATAGCAACAACTCCATTTGTGGCATACCCGTCAGTGTTTATAATTCTGCTACAAGCATGCTCTTCAGTTTGACTGGAACAGAATCTATATATGTGATCCCTCTCTCCCTCCGTACTTGGAACAAGTTAACTTATTACTTGCTACATTTTATTTTCACAGCAAATTGCATATTTCTTATTGCAACTTTAGAATTATAAGCAGGTAATTCAGTTTTAAACAATGTGCGTTTAATTAATTAGCATTCTACTGAAGTTATTAACTTGCCAGAGCTCTTGGGATCACTTTGCAACACTCACTTTCTCATACTATCAGGCAATGCTTTTCAAAAACTGTCTACTGCTACAATTTCTAATGTTTTAATTTTACTGTTACCATCAGGATGTAACCATAATTTTAAAATCTATTTTAATTCATGTGTCTGAGCTCTTATTGGATTGTCATCATTAAAAATGCAGTTGCAAAATTTTATAATAAGCACTTCAGAAGTTCTCCCAGCCTACCCAGCAGTTTTAAGTTTCTCATACTCGGTGTAATCAGTCCCTTCCATGTCCATGTAGGTTTTTAGTGCTTCTTCTGTCTAATGAGATGAAAGAGTTTTAGCTCATTCTGATTTGTCCCCATTTTCTTGGCTGGTATGTCATTCAAACACCATTAAATAAGATTCTAGGTCATTTTGCTTGCTTAACATCTTTAAGACAGGCACCTTTCTGGAGTTAGCTATATGGTAGCCACTCCTACCAAATACTATTACAGCTCTACAGGCTTATGGTTAGTCTCCACCTTGGATTCCACTAGGGGTTTTAATCATCTCTCCATGCTTATAGGCACACAAGAAAATAGCACAGTTGATAGTAAGCAGAACAGAAACAGCAGAAAATGTCTCATGTGAACTGCACAGAGAAACATTAGTTCACACAGGTCATGCACTGGTCAGCAGTAGCATGACAAGAAACAGTATATTTGATAGGTCCCTGGTCAGAATGTCCTGCATATACCAGCAGTATAAGTCCTATGAAGCACTGGCTTTATAGTCTATGTAACCAGGTCAGTAACAACCTTGCCATGTTGTTGTTGTCTTTCGGCTTTTCCTGGTTAGGGGTCGCCACAGTGGAACTTCGGTCCGCTAATGATTGGCAGTAGATTTTCACGAATGCCAAGGTGCCAGCTCAACGTTCAACATTCAACTAAGGCACACCCATTTACGCATGTCTTTCGAACACCCACCCAACCGCGGGGAGGACATGCAGACTCCACACAGAAGGCATTCCCCGTACTCCAGCCGAGAATCAAATGGGAGAACCTCTTGCTGTGAGGCATCAACGCTGCCATGATAAATTACACCTGCAGGCCTTGCCAAGCCTTTTACCTTCACCAAACAAAGAATTTTCTTCAGCAGACTTTATATCAGGCCACATCCACAATGAGCTTTGACTGGGCCATCGAACTCCATGAATATGTTATCTACAGCTATCTCTCCCTCTCTCTCTCTTCCTATGTGTACATGTATATGTATGCATGTGTGTGTATGTGTTCTGCTGTTGATCTTGAGGCTTTTGTGGTTTAAGTGATAAATTTGTCACAGCATATGGATTGGTACTGACCCTAGAGCAAGATGAAGAACAAACTCTCTGATTTGCCTTGAACAGGCCTTATTTTATATAGCTCTCTATACAATTGCTATTGGCTTGCCACTCCCACCCCCCCCATTCTTGTGTTGAATGGGCAAATCAAGCTGCAGCTTTACCTCTTGGTTAAGTATATCAGCTTGACATACTTCGTCTATGAAGTAAACCAGCCAGTGGCTTCCAACTAAATGACTAATGGAATTGATTGCCTGTCCCAAATGATGTGAAAAAATTTACCAGTACAAGTATCTGCACACATTTACAGGTGCATTTCACATTTCCATATGCAAGCGGTTAAAAAAATATATATATATATATATATATATATATATATATATATATATATATACATATACAGACACACACAGTCACACACACACACACACACACACACACACACACACACACACACACACACACACATATATATATATATATATATATATATATATATATATATATATATATATATTCAAAATGTTGGCACCCGAAATACCGAGTGCCAACAAGCTGAAAAAAGAAGACCGAAAAAGTAAGAAAAGAGTGAATTGGTCTTCTCATTAAACTTCTTTGCAAAAGTGGGACAAACCCCCTGCAACCCCTGATGCAGGTACAAGCTCCCACCCCCCAAACTTATATATACTAACTCTGAGGATGGCATACCTTGGAGAAAAGGGAACATTCTGTAAAATGGCCATCTCAGACTTAGTATATATAAGTCTGTTTTTTGGCCATTGGGTCTCTGTGTTTTGAGAAGGTCCTGAGATTTTAAACATAACATCGATAAAAATGATCATTCCCAAATGATTAACCAGACAATGTGCACACTTCAAGACATAACCACAGAACATCCGTCCACAAGCCTTTTTTTCCATTTTTGCACATGGGGCAGGGGTGTCACTTCAAGAGTAACAATCATCTAGATCCAAGGTCCACACCACTGATCCTATATTTAGGATTTACAGACACTCTGCCAAACTGCAATTTCTGCAACAGTGAGTTCAGATGCATAAAGATATCAAATATACTTTTTTTTGCATTTTATTCTGAAAGCTGTAAGTTGGTAGATCTGTGTTATTAGTAAGTGGGTTGGTATGAGAGCTTCCACAAGTGTTTATGCTACCATTGATAAACCCCCTGAGGATGTCTCAGATAGTTTTAACCAATTCTTTACTGAAACAATTCAAGCCCTAACTAGCCAACTACCTCCCAACTCCCCCAGCCCTGAAGGTACCACTACCAGACACCAACTCGCGTTCAGCTTCCAACCTGTCACCACTTCACTTATCCGTACCTAGATCAAAAAATTAAAACCCACAACACTCTCTGCTGATCAACTCCCTGCTGAGTACCTGCAAAAATCAGCTGATGCTGTTGCATGCCCCGTCTCAGTACTAATAAATCAAATCATAGCAGAAGGTAAAATCCCTACCATCTGGAAAATATCCTATGTAATCCCACTTCACAAAGGTGGTAGCTCTACTAAATTATCCAATTATAGGTCAATAGCTATACTATCTCCACTTGCAAAGATTATAGAAAAATGTATTCATAGGCAACTGATGCACCACCTAATCCAGAATCACCTTATGGCAGACACCCAGCACGGCTTCCGACCTCATCACAGCACTACTTCAGCCCTCCTAGCCTTCACCAACACCATAAACTATAATCACAACAATAATTATTTCTCCTCAGCCCTCTTCTTAGATCTTTCCAAAGCATTTGACATGGATGATCACCAACTTTTACTCCACACCCTGAAAACATTCTGTCTAGATACTAAAGCCCTTCAATGGTTTCAGTCATATCTGAATGACAGACAGCAGGCTGTCCTTTGGCAAAACAAACTCTCTAACCTCCTACCTAACACCCTTGGTGTACCACAAGGTTCTATACTAGGGTCCTCTGCTGTTCTCCATCTTCATTAATGACCTTTATACTGTGATCCCAAAAGTCAGCTGTATCCAATATGCTGCTGACTCCACCCTGATTTGCTCAGCCACATCCCCAACAGAGCTATGGTCAGCTACCCAGACCACCTTTAATACAATAGAAAACTGGCTTTCTAATCATCATCTGATCCTAAATCCCCAAAAAACTAAAATGCTGTTTTTCTCACCAACACATAGGTCTACTGCATTCACCTTTACCATAAAAGCAAATGATGGCACAATAATCTCCCCTGACCCCTCTACAAAACTACTAGGTGTCATCATAGATAATCTAGAATTCGACCTGCATGTTAACCAGCCTATCAAAACCATCAATAAAAAACTAGATTCACTTTACAGAATAAAAGCCTTCCTAACCCCTCCAGCTAAAATTGCCATAGCTCACTCTCACCTTCTTTCAACTCTTCTGTATGCATCCCCTCTACTCTCTAATTTAAACAAGTCTGTCATTAACAAACCCTCAATCTACTACAACCACATTACCAGATTTGCCACTGGGCTGCCTTTCAGGACACATCATTATGTCAATCTAAACCAGCTTGGGTGGCTAGAACTACCCAGCCTACTCCAGTATAACCATCTGATTTTTGCTTATAAAATACTTTATAATCCGGACAATACTCCTGCACTTAAAAACATTACCACCCCTTATAACAATCCTAGACTACTTTGATCCTCTAACAGACTACTAATTTAGACTAGTAAAATTAATAACACAGCTGGTGACTCAATCTTTTCCAATTCAGTAGGTAGATCCTGGAACTCTCTCCCAGCCAATATTACTTTATGTTCTACCCTGTGTCAATTTAAGACAAGACTCAAACAACATCTGACACTTAACTGGCTATGTCAATGTATCAAGCCTGGCTAACTAAAAACTGTTAAATCTGCCAATTTGTGTAACTTCATCCTGACTTACACTCGGGATTACCTCTAACCTGTGGAGTTTGAATAGCTTGCTTATGCATGTAACCACTGTAAATATTCTAATTGCAAAATTTAATGTTGTATCTGTAATCTTAACTGCTTACCTTGGAGCTTTTCTCCCCGAGCCTCCGCTGAAAATGGACATGCATCCAGTCGGACTATCCCAGTCAACAAATGTAAAATAAAATAAATAAAATAAAAAAATAAATTAGAGTTAAAGTTGGTGGGTGGGTGTGTGTGTGTTTGTGTGTGCATGTGAGTTTTGTTCAGCAGACTGATGTTGCATGCGTTTGAGTGTATGAATGAGTTTTTGCTAGATACACTTAGAATAAAGGTTAGGTTAGGGTAAAGATGTATGTTGGATGGTGCAAGGTGTGTTTGTGTGTGTGTGTGTGTGTGTGTGTGTGTGTGTGTGTGTGTGTGTGTGTGTGTGTGTGTGTGTGTGTGTGTGTGTGTGTATGTGTGTGTGTGTGTGTGCGCACTTGTAGGCATGAGTATGCTGCAGCAAGGAGGGGGAAACAGATGAATGTCAATCAATCATTTTCTGTTGGATGAACTCAGATTTAATTTTATTTTATTGGAACAATGTTGTTGTATAATGAAGACTTTAAGTGTCAGCTGCATTGTTTTCCAGATTAGTGAATGCAGTGGTTCTCCTATTCTGTTTACAAGTATCCTGATGCCTTGACCTGTTTTTTCCAAGTAAAAACAATTCCCCAAGAGAAAGGCATTATTTTTTATGTGTGGTCTGTAGTGCTGAGAGAGAGAGAGAGAGGCGGTGTGCTACAGTAAGGTGTTCTGCAGTTAGCAAATTCTCCAATTTTACTTCCAAAATTCTGGTGGCAATGCTTGATGCTTTTAAGCTGCAGTAAGGAGCCACTGCTGACCTACAGTCCTGAGGGAGGTCTGCTGCTCTACTTGTGTTCACAGGATGACCATGGTGGAACAGCATCTTCAAAACATACCTGCCACTACTGAGGCATGGTAGTAGCAGTGAATTCCATACCTACACCTTGTACTTCAACCTCCATGATAGACACCACTAACTCGAGAGGAAGACCTGATGCCATATATAATGCAGTTAAAATGAACTGCTAGTTAGGAAGGTTGGCACAGGCTGACTGGGCTAAATTACTAGCTGTACGTTTCATGGGGAATCCCCTGTGTGCCTTAATAGATATGAAGGCACCAACTACAAAAGCTATGGAAAGGTAAAATGGTGCCTGCTTGTATGGGTTGGTGTCACTGCAGAAACTCAGTCATTCAAATTCCAGAAGTGGACTTTTATTAAAAGTAAGGTAAGAGCACAGTTGTCAGAACTGAAATATATCACTACTTTGTGGCCAGAAGATAATAAAAGTAAAGAAACTATAACAGAAACCCTAGTAATTGATAGATCTAAACATGGATTATCTAACATTATTAAAAAGTTTGTGGGGCAAGCAAAATCATGAGAAATAAAAATGTTGTTACACTTCCTGAGAGGGTAATGCATTGTAAAACTTAAAAAGGACTGAATCACCTAAAACAACTGATATATCTGTGTGTAAACCAAATAGGACATTCATAAATATTTTATGTTTTAAATGTGTGAGGTGGGCATACAGCAAAGTTCTGTTTAAATAACAATAGCAGTGAATGCAGTTCTGATGTAAAGGACAACGCTGTAGCTAGAAACAAAAAATGAAAGAGAATCTATGGAACATGACAGAACTAATTCCAGGTTGGTTGAAATCATTTTTTGTCACCCCCCCCCCACCACCACCCTGTAGACAAAAGATCTATTCCTCCAGATCTCTGGAAGTTATATGCATTCATGTGAATAAAATAAGATATTCCATTTACCAGGCAGAAATTGAGACAGAATTTCGAAAGACAATGCATCTTAGGTCCATAGTACCCTGCTTTATCCAAGATATAGCTTCACTGCACCTCCCCCCACAGATGGAACTGGCAACTATGCAGGGTTCTACACAAATACTTTATACAAACACCTGAACAACTGCATTAACTCAGCCATACCTGATAGGACCAAAACAATCTCCTCCTCAACTGACAACCATAAAGCATTCTTTAGTTACATCCATAACCTAAAAGGAAAGGCCCAGATTTGTGCCAAACTGTTAGTTAATGATACTACATATACCGAGCCTGTGGACATTGCTAACCCGTTAACTGACAGGTTCTGCGAAAACTTCACTCCCCTGTCCCCACCACACCTACCCCAAGACATCCCTACCATCTGTCCTCTACTTTGTATCTCTAAAGAGCTGAACGCCCTCTCTAAGGTCAAAAACACAGCATCCATGGGACCTGATAACATCCCAGGCTGCATCCTACATGGGCTCAAACAAAAATTAGCAACTCCATTGGGTACTCTTTTCGGTCATAGTCTAAGCACTGGCTTCATCCCAGCTGAATGGAAAAAGGCCACAGTTATCCCCTTGCTCAAAGATGGTGCTTCCACTGACCCCAGGAACTATAGATCTTTTAGCATGACTAGATTACCACAGAGAAAAAAGTGAATCCAAAAACGACTAAGCCAGTAAATCCAAAGATTTATTTTTCATAGTAACAAAAATTGACTTCTCTCTAGCGCCTCGGCAAATGCCTTTAACAGAGTATAACAAAACCAGTTCCTCACTTCATTTATATATTACAACAACATTAATAAAGCATTTAAGAAGAACTCATTACAAGAGCCATTCCCAATTAAGCTCTTTGTTTAACCCATTAGGATGCAGAGTGTCAAATTGTAAAATAAAAAGTGCTTCTTTCCATTGCAGTTTACTTTTTAAGCACATACCTCTTTCACAATGCACTTTTTCCAAAATAGTACTTTCTAATTTACTCCCATCACTGTTATGGTACATTTTAAAATGTAATCCCAATGGGCTTTATACTTTTTCATTTCTAATATTTCTTAAATGTTCTTAAATGTTCTAAAAATCTAACATGAAAACTTTGTTTAGATTCCCCTATGTAAAATATATTACATTCGCATTTAAGTACATAAATAATTCCTTCCGCCACACAACTATAACTATCATTCAAATCAAACTTCTGACCATTTATTTTATCAAAAGAACACACTGTATGGCTACATATACTGCAATGACCACAAGCTCTAAAACCTAAATTTGATATATGTTTATTCAACCTTATCGCGGGAAAATTAAACTGGGCATGCACCAACATATCGTTGATGCTTTTCCCCCATTTGTATAACACCATAGGTCTTTGAGGTAATAATTCTCCCAAAAAGGGATCCTGTGTTAAATAATTCCAACGGGACATAATTATTTTAACCAACTTTTCTGTATGAACACTGTAAGTGGTTACAAAAAATATTTTATCCACTGGTTTATTATTTTTATTCCTATCTGTTCTGCCTTTATAGTCCACCAGTTTTTTAACTTGACTTCCTAGCATAAGGCTATTTTTAGCTTGCTCTACACACACTGCACTATAACCTCTCTGTATAAATTTATTGCAAATTTGTTCGATTTCTTTCTCTTTTTTCTTTATATCACTGGTTAGTCTTGAAATACCCAACAATTCATTATAAGGAAGTGCAGATATTAAATGTGAAGGATGACAACTGGTTCCATATATAAAATTATTACTCCCTCAAACTTATAATGAACAGAAGTCACCACTTTGTTTCCTTCTGCCTCTAGATTCACATCTAAGAATGTCACTTTTTCACCACACTGTGCACCATCAAAGTTAATTCCAAACTTATTATGATCTAACTCATGAATGAAATTATTTACACTGGACCTACCACCTTCACATAGAAAAATGAAATCATCTATGTAACAGTAGTATTCTACCACATAATTTCTAAAAAAATTCATTTTATAGAGGAATTGTACTTCAAAATGTCCCATAAATAGATTTGCATACATTGGAGCAAACACTGCTCCCATTGCTGTTCCCTTTATTTGTTGGTACAAAGTGCCATTAAATTCAAAAAAATTATTTTTGAGACAAAACTGTACTAAGTCCATTACACAGTAAGTTAGTGGAGTATCTCCCAAATGAAACCTAAGAACCTCAATACCTAGTTCATGTGAGATGTTTGTATATAAATTTTTAACATCTGTCACTATCCAGTATCTATTCTCATTCCATTTAATTTTCCTCACCTTTTCCAAAAAAAATGAAAAGTGTCTCTAATATAAGAAGACAGCTTTACAACTTTAGGTAACAGTTTTTCATGCAACACACTTCCAATGTTATAAAGGAAATAGTTACATGCAGAAACTATGGGGCGACCCTGGGGATTGCATTTATTTTTATGTAACTTGGGAAGACTGTAAAATTTAGCCATTGAACATTTATCTATGGAAAATTTCTTCTCTATATCTTTCTTAGTAAAATATCCCAACCTATGTCCCCTATATATTAATTCATTATAAGCTGATAAAGCTCTTTCATATTCCTTCCATAATGCAACTCTATATACTTCATCATTATTCAGATTATCCATGCACATTTTATAATGCTGTTCAACAGTCATCACAACTAGTTTATTACCTTTATCTGAAGGTTTAAAAATAATATGATTTCTATTTCTCATAGCTTTCAGCGCCTCCCATTCATTTTTTGTTAAATTATATAAAATGTTATTCTTTTGCTTAGAAATATTTTGTATAGAGTAATTTACTATACTAGAAAAATAACTGTTTCATTAACAAAAGGAGGTATATAGTTGCTTCTACTACTAATTTTATCAGTCGGCAGTAGACAATAAGTATTCTCAGTTTCATAGCTTTCAAAAGAAGAATCACATGAAAACAAATTCCATAGATACTGTTTCATTCAAAAATTATTCACTTCAGAAGAATTCATTACTTTCATCATGGACAGTTTAGTTTATCAGGGTAAAATGTATGACATTCTTCATGATCACCACAAATACACCTCTGCTTCCTTGAATGAAATCAACATTTCTTACCATAAGATAGATCTAGTTATTCAGGATTTATTAGATCAGGAGGTTATTGATTTTATATCCAAATATTTGGATTGGAAATTGAAGGAACTATGGGGTAGGGAAGAATATATTCTCAAGGACAATTTGGTATTTTTAACCATTGACGTGGTGGATCTTTTTACATATGCTGATATTATTATGTAAAATGGTAAAAGAAATTCATCCTGATAGCCCCTTTTCTAAATCTTGGAATTTTGATTTCTTGATGATGTTTTTCTGAACATAGTGTTAACTATTTGGATGTCACTGATTTCTAGATTGCTCCTATATTGGGTATGTCAACAAATCTGACCAGTTTGTAAATAGTTTTACCTTTATTACAAAACTGTGTTTAGAAGGGGTATAAACATCAAAAAACCCCTAGAACAACAGGATGTTTCCAACTTGCATTCTAGACCTAATTTTGGGGTTTTCAAGTGTGGTCATTGTTCCTCCTGTAAAGTTCTTGTTCAAATTAATCTATTTCTTAAGGCACAATGTATTTAGGAAAACTGTGCCTAATTTGTTTTTGTCATTTGTATTTTTTTGTTGACTGTACAAATTAACATTGTCTTGTGTTTATGAATTTTATAAGTTTATATACATAAAAAATTTTTTTAGTTTTTTTAATTTTAAACATATCTCCCATTTTGTGGTTTAAGTAATCTATGATGTATTTGGTACATTTTAATTCACCTTGACATTTTCATTTGTTGCGAAAATGTTTTTATGGGTCCTTTTGACTTTAAACATTTTAAGATTGATTCATCAATTAATCAGTTGTTTGAAAACAGGATATTGTTGTATCTGATGATAAAATCTTTTGGATTATTTTGCCTGATTTTGTTTCATTGCAGCGTTTGTTCTTGGGTTCTGTACTGTTATCATACTTTGAAAAGAAACATAATAAGTGTAACTTCCTTACTAATTTAAAGACATCTATTTTAAAATAATACATTTTAGATATAACAGTTGGAACAAATTTAAAACCACAGTTTAATACTGCTAACTCAGTGTCAGAAAAATGATGACCAGTTAGATTAAAGACATAATGTTCATCAGAATTAATATTAGTGTTTACAGTCTTTAAAAAGTTAGTACCATGTTTTTCTTTTCCCCTGTTGGTTCTGTTGTTGTTGTCTTCCCCACGTCATATCTGTTTGTCCCCTCTTCCGACCTCTTCCACTTGTATTGGCTCTATTATGGAATTGTTCCTGCATATAATCACTCCTTTGGGCCGGGGGAAGTGAAGGAAAGTCTGCATTCTCATCCGACCATTCTCCTGAAGCTTCGGTTACTTCAGATGAAGCAAACGAGACCATGTTTTTTTCTTTCTACTTTCTTACCAAAAGACCCGCCTTCAGCATTATGGTGGTTTTTATTGCATGTAAATTGAAACGCTGTCTCATTAGCATATTCTTGGAGATCTCTTTATAATTTGCAAATCTTCCTGTCAATCAAGGTCTCCGTCTTGGCCAGCACTTTCTCATTAATATCTTTTAACACAGTCTCAAATCTTAGAACTGTAAGTGAGTTGCAAAGGTTTGAGCACAACATGGAAATCTCATTCTTAATCTGTTTTTGTTTTAACAAATCTCTTTCTACTAAGATAGCCACCCATTCCATTGTGCAATGATGTGCTGCCATAGCCCACCTTTTAGCAAACTTTATATCTTCCACATTTTTTTCATCAAAAGGTGTAGATGGATTTTTATATGCTCTTAGTCCCTTTGGAGTAATATTTAACTGTAATATTTATTTTTAGCCTGACTAGCCTTATCTGCAAGGCCATGGAGAGAATCATCATGGACATTCTCAACAAAGATATTGGTAATCTCCAAAGACTTGACCCTACTCAATTTGGATTTGTGAAAGGGAGATCATGCCTGTTAAACCTGGTGGATTTCTTCAAGACAGTCACCAAGGCCTTTGATGAGGGGAAATCTGTACATACAGCCTACCTAGACTTAGCCAAACCTTTTGACACTATCCCCTGCTCAGGCATAATTGACAAACTCACTCAGCTAGGTATCAACCTGTATATCATTAGATGGATCGCTAACTGGTTCAATGATAGAACCCATATAGTCAAAACAAGGGAATACACCTTCAGCAGTAGACCTGTAACTAGTGGTGTTCCACAGTGATCAATCCTGGCAACTCTACTGTCTGGAATCTATTTCTCCAAAGTGCAAGCTAAAACTAAAGGTCTGTGGCCGAAAAAGTTTGCTGATGTGGCAGTGGTCATAAAATCTCCAAACAATATCAGCATCCTACAAGAGGGTCTTACACAAACAAATGACTGGTGACAAAGTCATGGCCTTAAACTCAATGCAAAAAAAATTATTATTATCCCTTTTAGTAAGAGTGATATTCCTGCTAACTACCACATCAATAACAACACCCTAAGTTTACACTCAGTGGTGAGAGACTGGGGTGCACAGGTTGACAGCAACCTTACCTTTGATCACCATGTCTCCACAGTGATAAGAAGGGAATTCTATATTGCTCATCTCATAAATAAGGGCATTGTCTCCAAAAAAAAGAAGTTATAACCTCCCTGTACTCTTCCCTCAGCAGGCCAATAATTGAGTGCAATGCCCCTTTTGATATGTACCTTTCCAAGCACCTGCAGCAATTGGAGAGAGGACAAAGGTTCCTCACAAGGAAAATTCAAGGTCTTCAGCATCTGTTCTATGAGGATCATCTAAAATCACTGCCACTTTATTCCGATTCATACAGACTACTCAGAGGTGATCTCTGCCTTGCATTTGAAGGTAATCTTTGACACTGCTTTATTGGAAATGCTGCATACCCATAAGTCAAGTGATACACAGGTTACTTGCTGTAATGGCCTTAACGTGGTATGTGACAGTAGTAGAACCTGTTGGGAGGGACAGATTTGACTCCCACAGGTTACTACACCATTGGAACAGACTCCTGCTTCATGTCATGTCAAGCAGAGTACCTCATTGGCCCTCTTCAAATGCAATCTGGATAACTGGATGGGTAACTATAAATTAACCCCAGGGGTTCCACCTACGTATGTCCCTCTTGGACAAGGATGATAGGTGCTGATTGTGGAAATAAGGGTAAAACTTGGCTAGGCTTGTAAGGGCCCTAGAGTCATTAGCCTAGCAACCTGCTATGATACTATGATCCTATGATATTGTGAAGGATTTTCCCTATATTTAAAAAACTATGGAGGCAGATGGAAGATGAAAGTGTATCAAACATACTAAGTCCCCAGGTTAAGGGAAAATTACCTCTAAAAGTTCTACCTGGGGTCACTTTACTACACCATTCTGTGGCCGAATTAACAGTTGGGTCCATTAGTAAACCGGAAGGTGAAAGTTTCAAGAATAATGTTAACAAACCCCAAAGGAACAAACATATGAGTAACTATAGAGGAGAGATATTAAGGAAGTGCAGCATGAAAAGACTGGAATCAGAAAGGAGCCTAAAACAGGTACAGTACAGGTACAGTGCAGGTACAGTGCAGCTACAGTGCAGGTACAGTAACAGTGCAGGTACAGTGCAGGTACAGTACAGGTACAGTACAGGTACAGTACAGGTACAGTACAGGTACAGTGCAGGTACAGTACAGGTACAGTGCAGGTACAGTACAGGTACAGTACAGGTACAGTGCAGGTACAGTACAGTACAGGTACAGTGTAGGTACAGTGCAGGTACGGTACAGGTACAGTGCAGGTACAGTACAGGTACAGTACAGGTGCAGTGCAGGTACAGTACAGGTACAGTGCAGGTACAGTACAGGTACAGTACAGGTGCAGTGCAGGTACAGTACAGGTACAGTGCAGGTACAGTGCAGGTACAGTACAGGTACAGTGCAGGTACAGTACAGGTACAGTGCAGGTACAGTGCAGGTACAGTACAGTACAGGTACAGTGCAGGTACAGTACAGGTACAGTACAGGTACAGTACAGGTGCAGTGCAGGTACAGTACAGGTACAGTGCAGGTACAGTACAGGTACAGTACAGGTGCAGGTACAGTACAGGTACAGTGTAGGTACAGTGCAGGTACAGTACAGGTACAGTGCAGGTACAGTGCAGGTACAGTACAGGTACAGTACAGGTACAGTGCATAACAGAAAAGAGAAGAAGGAAATGAACACTGAATAAGCTCTACCCCATCCAGGGCCTATTTCAGAATACCAGGAGAGAAGGGCCCATGAAAAAAGGAACTAAAATGAAGGTCATGCATATTAAGCCAGGCCACATAGAAAGTAAAGAGGACAGAAGAGGTGTTGACTCCTAGTGTATCATGGGTATTTATTAGGAGGGTGTATGTCAGTTAGGCCACTTCTAGAGGTTATGTGGGGAGTATGTTAGTTTGGCCATTACTGTGGTCTCTGTCTGTCAGAAACATGGGGGCCAAACCCAGGGTGAATTTGTGATTTCCCATCCATTAGTCAACGTTACTCTTTAATAGGGATGGACTCTGCTTCACATATATGGGGAGCTTGTTCCCAAAAATGGGGATCCTCTAAGACACATATCTGTCTCACCAATGTTTTATTTATGTCACTAGCAAAATTTAAATCCTTGGATCTAGTGTTAATGATGCTGTTCATTTTAAAGATGAGCAAAAGGTCCATCAGAGCTGGATCCAAGGATACCTTCTGTGCCAGGCACAGATCATCTCTCAGTAATCTGTGGGAGACTAAGCAAAGAGATAGAACTTTAAAGCGATCTGTATAGGAGAATGTGTTTATACCCTGGATTCTCCTGGTAAGGAACTTTTGTGGGTGTTCCATCTGTTGCATATGTCCTGTCAGGTACATGCCGAAGGGGACATTGTACTCAATGATAGGTCTGATAAAGGCTAAATCAAGTGGTACTATGACTTCCTTGGATCTAGATGCCATGCCCTTAATTACAAGATGGGCAACATAAAATGATTTTCTTACTAGCTTGGCCACATGTTAACCAAAGGCCAGATTACTGCGCACATATGTTACCAGATCCCTGACTACTGGGTCTCCTCTTAGGGGTGTCTTATTGATGGAGTAATTAACCTGGGTAGCAGTTTTCTGAAGAGGCAGTATAATGCATTTCTTGGCATTGGGCACTAGTCTGTGACTTTGGCACCAGTCATTTGTCTATGTTGGACCCTCTTGTAAGATGTTTGCATTATGGCGGGAATCTATGATAGCTCCTAATTTACAGTCATCCATGAATTTGGTCAGCAAAGGACCCTTGGCATTAGCCTTTATCTCACAGACATGATTGCCAAATAGCAGCAGTCCCAGCATGGAGCCCTGAGGTACCCCACTGGTAACTGGTCTCTTAGTGGAGGTGGTCTCACCAGTCCTAACTTCCTGGGTCTTGTCTGTGAGCCAGATGGCAATCCAACAAGTTATGTAGGGGTTTATGCCCAGTTCAGAGAGTTTGTCAACTATATCTGAATGGGGTATTGTATCAAACAGCTTAGCCAGGTCTAGGTAGGCGATATCCACTGTTTTCCCTTCATCCATTGTCTTAGTGACCATCTCAAAGAATTTCACTAACTTTAGTAGGCATGACCTTCCCTTGACAAAGCCAAACTGGGGTGGATACAGTTTCTGAAGATTGCCTATGGCTTTGTTGAGCATTTCATTATATAGTGAAGGAAAGACAAGTGTTTTCATTTAAAATATCTGATTTTAAATTCATTTTAACAGTCTGTATCTGCTTTAGCCAAGGTCTTTAAACCTAATTCCAGTACATAGTTACACTGTCTTTTGCTGTTTAAATGGTCTAACTGTTGGTATTAAACCCTAGTTTCATTCTTATGTATTGAGTGTATGTCAGGCTAGTTCAGGACTAGTCTTTGCAATCATGCAGTTCCAGGCTACTCAACTCAGAGCTAAGGGTCTAATTATTTTCCCTCTCGCCCACTGTGTTGGGATTGTGTTCTTAAACACAGTGTAGCTGTTGTTGCCTGCTCCTTATGATAATTTGACAACATAATTCCCTCCCTCTCTCCATCTATTGGCTTTTGACAACAAGCACATAAGTATCATTTTGCAAAGTCTCTCCCCTTAAACTACTCACTAAGCTAAAAGACCTTTGATAAAATTGCTTAATATTGAATGTACTAATAGTGCCTGCACTGATTTTCGTATTAAATTAGTGAGTTTTTTACTATAATTAGTAACTGGTTCTTGCTGGAGGCAGAAGAAGGTTTCCAGGCTACTTGTTTTGTATTTAACTCAGTAGCAAGTCCACCTAAACATTATCCTAAAACCGAACTCCAAGCAGTTATAGTTACCCCTGCCCCCAGAGTCATTCATGTCACTCTCATGGGCCAGTGTAAGAATTGTGTCCTTCTGTCTGACAATCGTCTATTACTCAAACAGCATAACACAGTGCGTGTGAGAGATGTTCATATATAATATGCTTTGAGCAAAAATCCCAAACACAGTAAACTGAGACACCAAAATTCAGCAATACATCACACTTCTTTGAGGCCATCGCAATACACATAATTCATCATATGCTGAGGTTCTAAATATTAACTTGCTTAAACCTCAGAGACTTCCAAAACACAATTCAGTTACAAATCAAACTCAGCAAGTTAAACCTACCTCCTCACTTGCACAAGGAGTCACAAAGTCACAGATACTGAGCCCATAAGACAGGCATCATCCCAACCAAACATTCTTGTCTCCTTTGTAAGACATAGAGATGTATCTTTTGCAAGGCTGGGCAAGGAAAGAGTGATGGTTAGTTGATTGTCTGGTGCCTGAATACATCAGATCACACATGCATTCAAGTCTTTGAACAAAGAGTACAAATAGGACTATGTCATAATTCATGCTAGTGTCAATGACTTGAGGCGGATTCACTTCGGAATCTCGAAATTCTGAAACATCAAATGTTATATGCTCGAGACCATATGATTGATGCTTCAGAATATCGAAATTCCAAAACTACCCCCCCAAAAAAACAATTAGTTAAACAATTATGCAGGGGGGCAAGCCCCCCTGCTCCCCCACACCCCCGCTACTTAAATATACCAACTCCGAGATCGCACTACAGTGAGGAAAAGGGAAATCTCCCATTCCTCGCTGTATGCAGATCTCTGTTCAGAATTTCAAAATACTGAAACGTCGATCATATGGTCTTGACCATATGAAATTCGAGGTTTCAGTATTTCAACATTTTGAAGGTAACCCCTTGAAGCATATTTCCCTGGACTATATGGAGAGAGAGAGATGAAGCCCTCAGACTATTTATCCAAGGCAGGTATGAGCCTAGCATTGAGTATCATTCTAATTTCTCTAAGAATGATGCCGCGATATGAGCAAAAAATAATTGACTTCTATAATTGTCTTAGTTTTGATGTCATTCAAAGGGGGTCCAGTATTTGTCAGCCTGGAAAAATATGATTGACAGACCACGCTGCTTTGCTGGGAATGGCCTGCATCTGTCCCCTCTCATGATTCAATTATTGGCAAAGACACTGTCCACCCCCATAGTGCTTTTTTTAGGTAATGCCAACCTGATAAACCTACCAACATGATAATACAAGCATAGGAAAATATAAAGGTGTTACGGTTCAATGCTAGGAGCCTAAATAAGAAACTCCACTCCCTACAAGCCCTACTCACACTGGAGCGCATTGACATCTATGCAGTGAGACATGGCTTGGAACAGTGGGAAGCACTTCAGCTGTGCAGGGCTATAGTGCGTTCCACAGGTTTAGACCAGCTAATATGTAGTATGGGAAAAAGGTGGAGCTGCCTCAGTCTATATCCAGAAGACACTCACATCAAGGCTGGTATATGGTCCTGTACCATATATATTAGCTAGATTTAGAACTCTGTCTATGACAAAAAAAGCCACAATGTCTAACTACACAAACTAGAATGACTCAGTATTGAACCCAATACCCATTTTCCTAGGTCATCTAAACTATCCATCTATAGACTGATATCACCATCCCTTGCATATCATTATCACTTGACCATAAATTAGTCTCCTTCAAAATAAAATTAAATCCAGAGATCCCTTCCAGCCAGGGTACCTTTATAAAATTCTTTAAGACAAACTACCTACTCCTAAGTGATACATTGGAAAGCTTCAAATCCTCACCAATCCCAGTTAACTCCACTCAAATTATCTAAGGTATGATAGCATTTAAATGAGAACAAACGCAGGGCAAAGCCTGGAAAAAGCCCACATGGTGGAAACATAATAACAATTTTTATTATAAAAGGAAAGTAATTTTGACCAAAAGTAAGAAATGCAATTCCCAGAATGTTAGTGCCCTTGTCACTGAAATAAACAAACAACTCAGGAGCTTAATAAAATTCACCAAAGCTAAGTTAGAGGCTAAAATAGCTACATAAGCCAAAGGCAATCACAAGGCACTTTTTAGTTATGTTCATAATCTCAAAAACAAAATGCAGCAATGTGCTGAGCTGATTGTGAACAATGTTACATATACTGAGGCTGAAGATATAGTGAGCCTACTGACCAATAAATGTAACTCTAATTTACCCCTCTCTCCCCTCCATTTGTCCCTCAAGATATACCTGTAACAGGCTTGTATCCAGCTAGTGCACAAGACCAAGTCCTAGGAGTGCTAGCAAAAGCTGCAAATATTGCATTGATGGGTCCCAACAATATCCTTGGATGCATGTTAAATAACATTAAGCACAATTTAGCCACACTGCTGACAACACTGTATAGTCTCAGCCTCCATGCAGGTTTTGTATCAAATGAATGGAAAACAGCTACAGTCATTCCCCTGTATAAGGGAGGATCTTCCACAGACCCAGGCAGTTACAGGCCCATAAGTCTGACCAGTCTCATATGCAAAGTGATCGAAAGGCTTATCACAGAACTTATCAATCAGGACATAGGGAACCTCTCTCAGTTTGGATTTGTGAAGGGCAGGTCATGCAACTCAACTTGGTGAATTTTTTGAAAAGTTCACCATAGATGAAGGTAAAATACTACACACCACATACCTAGACCTGGCCAAAGCTCTTGACACAATTTCCCACTCAGGCATAGAAGAAAAGTCAAATAAGACTGGAATAGATCCCTATACCATCTATTGGACTGTCAACTAGATCATAGATGGCACGCAGGAAATCAAAATAGGGGAAGTTACCTTCACAAAGAGACCATTCACCAGTGGAGTCTGTTCTGTGCTGGGACCTCTCCTGTTTGTTATCTTCTTTTCTGAAGTAAATGTAAATACTAAAGAGCTCTGACTGACTAAATTTTCAGATGACTGCAAGATAGGAGCAGTCTTTGAATCCCCAAATGACTTAGCCACCCTGCAGGAAAGTTTGCCCCAAATAAATTACTAGTGAAAAAAATTGTGGACTAAAAATAAATGCCTAAAAATGCATTACTATATCCTTCAGGAAGTCATCTATTCCAGGGAACTATGAGAGTTGACCTACTCGTTCAAAAGTTTGGTGGACAGTGACCTAACTTTTGACCAACATGTGTCCATTGTTGTAAGAAAGTCCTTCCATTTTGCATAGCTTATAAACAAATGTATTATGTCTATATCTGGGGATGTAATTGTCCTCCTTTCCTCAGCTCTCATTAGGCCAGTCTTTGGATATAATGACCCCTTTGGCATGTATCTATCCAGACACATGCAACAACTGGAATGCCTAGAGAGATACCTTACTAAAAGGATACATGGCTTAAACAACAGGTCTTACAGGACTGAATCTATGCCCTATCACTATATTCGGTATCCTACTGACTGTTAACTGGTTTCCTGTGTCTGGCATACAAGGCATTCTCCAGTCCAGTACTGATGGATTTACTGCACATCATCAAGTCAAATGGCATCAGAAATACTCAGTCTATGGGGTATAAACATCTTCTGCAACATCAACAGAACAGTTGGTAGGGACAGGTATATCTCGCACAGAATACCACTGCTCTGGAACAGACTCCCCATCCACATAAAAAAAACTTCATCCCCGTCTATATTCAAGTAGAACTTGGATCTATGGATGGGAAACAGAATAGTTACCCCAGGACTGCTGCCTGTACTACTTTATCCCATTCATGTGTCCCCTCAAATTATCTATGGTATGATCCCAGTTACTCTCATTAGGGGTAATATATAATTGTTGACCATGGGATGGGCAAGACTAATCTCTAACCAAATGGGACAGGTTAATTTGAGCACAAAAATGTGCTAGGCTTAAAATGGCCCTCAAGCACTGCTAGATTAGTACTTACCTATGAACTATGAACCTATTTCCATGATAATTATTTCCATGGTTCTACTTGTACCATGTTGTTAAGGCCTAAAACTCCTCACCTGTATCCAACAGGTCAATACCCCCACCCCATTCTTCAAAACCATTCTGAAAGACTTCCTAGCCAAAATCTGGCTCTGTTCTTGCTCAACACCAGGATAAACTATAGCCCTAAATGTGACCAAATAACTATTCATACCTTTCACCTACTTACTATCCCTTCTTCACTTACTTCTGACAATTTCTCTCCCCTGACTTTTTCTTTAAATATACCATAATCCTGCTTTCCTCTCCCTTCAAATTGCAATTCAGTTTGTATTATACTAACGTGCCTTTTTTTTCTCTATAAACTGGCTAAAATTTCTATAAATATTAAGTAAGTGTCATATTCTTAATCATTTTTTTCATATTGCATCTAATTTGGTATAAGTATTTTAACTGTAGATAATTTTTATCTCATTTTTTGGATTGCAAAATTATTGTTCTTAAATGTTTTGCAATATTTTGGAGCATTTCTCCTCAGGCCTGCACTGAAAATGGGGTCCTATCCAGTCAGACTTTACAGTAATGTCAATAAATCAAATAAATAAATATCACAGTAGTAAGCCTAATACCTCTCTAGTTTCCAGGGTTGGTTGATGATCCACCCTTGTAAAGTGGGATAACAGTTGCAGTCCTCCAGTCTTGTGGTAGAAAGTCTGTTTTGAGGCTCTGGTTGAAAAGGAACTCAAGTCCTAACAGGTCATGTTTCAAGTTACTTAGGAAGCATTCCAGAAAATTGTGAGTGTCCATTGAACCTGTGCTTTTGGCCTTAGTGAGCACCACCAGGACCTGCTCCCTGTTAATAGTTGAAGAGAGTATTATTCAAGAAGCCATTTCATGAGAGGAGGGAGGGGTGAGTGGGGGGTAAAGTTTGAGCTGAATTTGTTGGCTAGAAGATTCACTATGTCACTCTGCTCAGAGAATGAGGTCCTATTGACCACCAGTTTATCACACTAATGTGTACTTCTTTTGAGGTTTCGGACATAAATGAGACCCTATCAAAATCCTCAAAGCAAGAGACAAGTGAGTTTCTTCTCCACAACAAAGAGGTCTTCTTTGAACTGCGAGGAAGAATTAATGTAATTGAACATATAGTGTCTAGTATAGGTGAAAATGTCAAATTTAAGACCCTGCCAGATACCTTAGTCACAGAGGAAGACAGTTTGGGAAGAACAGGTCCATACTTCTCGTATCATACCAAGTGGAACAATTACATTCTGCAATGGCTTCAGAAGGCTCATCAGCAAATCCTCATTAGACAGCTACTCTATGCCAAGAATAGCTGAGCTGATACAGAGGTTAAGAGAAGTTTAATTCCTGACTACCCTGGGTCTCAGAAAAGGCTATTGCTATTTTAATTTCTCCAAGTCTTTTGGGTTTCTAATACCATGAAGGGAATGGACCCCATTCCTAAGTCAAAGTACAATTAAAGTTCATGAAATTAGTATTGTTTCAATCCTTGATGTCAGCCAGCAGTGCTCTTCACAGCACCTGCAATGTGCCCAGTAATGACGCCTTCTGCAGTTCGTATGGAGTTACATGTATTGGTAATATGTTTAAATATAACTGTAGATTCTTTTTCATAAAACCCAATGCTAATGCTGCTATTGGAACTGTCTGGGTATCTTTCTTCCGCATTGCTCTCATTTCTGCCTGTAGATCCTGATACTTTATGACTTTGTGTTTCTCTGTACGCAAGACACTGTAGTCACTGGGTGTGGAAATTTCAATGATCAATGCTACTCTTGTCTTCTTACTTTGGACCACTATATCTGGTTTTCTATCATCTATCTTTTGAACTGTTGGTAATGGATGATCCCATGTGATGTAGACATTTTCATTTTCTATGATGCTTTGTGGCTCATGTTTCCAGTGTTTTTTGGCAAATTCAGTACCATAATGTTTGCACAATCCCCAGTGCAACATTCTCACCACATTATTATGCCTTTCAGAATACAGTCCTTCTGCCATTAGTATGTTACAACCAGCAATGAGGTGTGCAACTGTTTCCAATTCAGTTTTGCAAAACCTGCATTTGTCTGTTTCTCCCACATGTTCAATGGACTTTATAAACCAACATGTACACAGCCCACTATCTTGGGCTGCCAATATTAAGTTTTCATCCCTTAACCATTTCTGTGTTCATTCCTGACCAACATGAGGTTCTTCCAGACGTTTTCTATACTTGCAACTATATTTATGCTTTTTCCACATTTCTTGCCTTCTCATCTGATCCTTCACCTTCTATTCTTTTTTTTGTTTTTTTACCACATTCATTTGCTGCATAACTTTTATCTACTTCTGGTTTGATTTCCATTCCTGCTTGACGCCAATAAGCTTCTGCTACATTAAGCAAAGAACTCAGATTTATTCTCCTCATGTTTCAAAACTTTCACTACATTTGGGTCTTGTGAGGTCAGCAGATATGTGTGGAGTCCCATGATTGCAGATCAATACATATAATCAATTTCAAGGAGGCCCATCCCTCCTTCAGAATGGGAAATATATAATCTTGGTATGTACTGATTTTCATAAATCATTTGGTGAGCATGAAGCATCCTTCTTGTTTTCCTATCTAATCTATCCAACACATTTTGGGGCCTGTCAATCACTCCAAAATTGTAACTTGGGACAGGAAGAGCAAATGGATTTATAGCTTGGATTTTCTTCCTAGATGTCAGTGCTTTCAGGATTAATTGAAGTCTTCTGAAGTATTCCTTACTAAGTTTTATTCACATTTGTGTGTGTTTTATTGTTGATTCTTCATCAATTCCCAAATATTTATACGCATATTTATTATACACTCCTTGCTTAAGTTCTTTTATATCACATTCTTGTCCCAAACTGATGTTTTCCTGGCGTTGCAGTTTTCCTGCTTTAAAGGTTGCTTTTGCACATTTATCAAGAGTAAATGACATTCTTATATCATCTGAAAAAGTTTTGACAACTTGCAATTGTGCTTTCAGTTCCTCTTCTGATGAGCTATACAGTTTTAAATCATCGACAAAGAGAAGGTGAGAAGTCTTTACACTTTGTTGTTTTCTAGGAGCCAGATTATAGCCATGGCCTAAGCTGCTGAGTAAACAGTTTAATGGATTAAGGGCAAGGCAGAACAGTAACGGTGACAGAGAGTAACACTGGAATATCCCCCTTTGAATTTTTATTCCTGGGATAACAATTTGTCCTTTATCATGGCTTAATTGCAAAGTGGTCTGCCACTGTTTCATGGTCACTGTAATGTAGTTGATCAGTGTGGGGTATGTCTTATACATTTTTAAGCACTATTTTATCCATGAATGAGGGATACTATCAAATGCTTTTTTGTAGTTAATCCATGCCATCCTTAGATTCTTCCCCTTTTTACAGTTCTTCACTATGACTTTATTTAACAACAAACGATCCTTTGTTCCATATGACTTTCTTTTATTGCCCTTTTGTTCTAATGCCATAATTGAGTTTTGTTCTAAATGACTATAAATTCTGTCGGCATCAATTCCCATGTATAGTTTATATGTCATCGGAAGGCAAGTTATTGGTCTATAATTTTTAGGGTAGCTTGCAGGTTCACTCTTGAGTAGGAGTATTGTTTTTCCTGTTGTTAGCCAGGTTGGTGTCTGTTCAGGGTGCGCATATAAATAGTTCTTACTCATGGTTAAACCTTTGTGCAAAGATGTTAATACTTTTAACCAAAAGTTAGGTACTGCATCTAGGCCTGGGGGTTTCAAATTAGAGGCTTTTCTTAACTTTGTTTCAATCTCTCTAACTGTTACTTCATCCCATTTCCTATCCTGTACCTTTAAACTTCTTATTCTTTCTTTTACTTATTTTATCCATTTAGCATCTTTGTTATGTTCCACAGGATCTTCATAGATACTTCTCCAAAATGTATCTATTTCTTCTTTTTTTGGCTGAGTTTCAAGTCCTTTTACCTTATTTCCAAGTTCTCTATAAAACCTTTTTCGGTCATCAATAAATTGCTAATTTTGCATTTTTCCTTTATATTTATCTTCGTATCTTCTAAGTTTTTACGCCTGTGCTGAAATTTTTTGTTTATTTGCAACAGTGCATGATAGATCCTGGTCTGTTCTAATATTGTGCATTGCTTTTATCACATCTATCTTTCTTAGTATTTTTGTTGATCTGTTCCCTCTTCTATAGTCTTCTAACAGTGACACTTCTTGTCTTAATTGCTTTATAATTTTCTCTATTCGGTATTTCCATGATGGTATTCGATTTCTCCCCTTCCTTTCCCTCACTACCCTGTGTTCTTGTGGTAGAACATTATCAGTTATTAATTTAGCTGCACAGTAGCATATCCTGTTTACTTCTGTTATATCGCATGGATATCTATGGTCAGTCCTAATTACTGTGTTCATTTGTTTTAGCAGACTTCTGACTTTTTGGATTTTATTAACCTTCTGCAGTCTATTTCTTTCATTGATCTTGATATATCTGTCCATGTCTATTAAATCAAGCAATTCTTCTCTTAGCTCATTTTCTTCCAAACTGAGGGCACATCCCTTGTTTTCCAATTTCTGCAGGCATTCTATAGAAGGTTCTATAGCATTTACCTGTGGCACAGTCTCATCAATTTCATCCTGTGCTGAACGTTGCTCTATCATATGGGAACTCATTGTCCTATCACTCCTCAACAGTGACTGCATCAGAGTTTCCACAGTTTCTTGTTCCTTCCCTTGCTGTCTAGCTTCAAGTGAACATTTATTTATTTTATTTTTATTTTTATTTTATTTTACATTTGTTTACTGGGAAAGTCTGACTGGAACAAGGTCCATTTACAGCGGAGGCCCGGAGAGAAAAGCTCCATAACATAATGATACAATTACATCAAATGAAAAATAATTTCTGTACAGAGGCATATATACAATCAGAGCTCCATGTCTTTTTATGACAACATCCTCCACGAATGACAGAAAATTTCTATACAGTGGCATATATACAGTCTATGAGATTTTTCGTACCTTAGTTTGATTTGAGCAAACTTTGTATATAGATAGCAAAACTTTGAATTCCCTATTGGTAGTACAAAGCATAAAAATGAAGGACTGGAATCTGGAAAATAATGCTATTCGGGAGATATTTCTTAGCATGAGAAATAGTTTGTATGATAGTAGTTCCTGACAGGGAGTACATAATAGCTGAGGTAAGCAGAGGAGATGAGGTGTGGCAAGTTAGAAGGAGAGCAGAAAAGATGTTATGTGATACAGGGATAGTGTATATTGGTTTCCTGTGGAAGGCTCCACATTATCTTCATATGGCACCTGACCAATTGCTTTCTGTTCCACTGATTTTCCCTCCATTTGGATATCCATTACTCTATCCTGTTGTGGTGCTTTCTGAATTAGATTTTTTTACACTGAATCCTTCACTTTGCAGGTACTCCATAACCTCAGTTTCTATTTCTGTAACTTCTCCATTACTAATCTCCTTTTCTCCTTTTCCTCTTTGTCTTCTTATTTTTTGTATTGTAAAGTTTTCCATGTCCAGATGCCTTTGTCTATATTTATCTTCAAATATCTTAGATGCTACTCTTTTTGTATTGGCTGTTTGCTTTCTCCTTTGGATAAATATTACACCATATTAAATCTCTTTTTCTATCCCATGTCCATATTTCTTCTTCAGATGTCTCCTGATCTTCCTGTTTCTCCCTGTTTAGGGTCTCACTTCATGTGATGTAACCTGTGTTAGACCTTCTACATCAAATCCTTCACTTTGCAGGCATTCCATAACTTCAAATTCTATTTTTTGCCAATTTGCATTAATGGATGAGGCTAAAGAAAAACTGCTGTTTTGATCCCTGATGGTCTGTTTCAGTATCAAGTCCATCCATTTCATCTTCAATGGGTGCCAGCTTAATTTCACCACTTAATATACAGGGAGCTAAAGTTTTGTAACTTGTATGCACAAGCATATTTAGATGATGTCACAATTTATTCAGACGAATGGTATTCACACCTGCCCCAGATTAAGGTTGTTTTAGACTCTCCTGGGCAAGTGAAACCCAGTGAATACCCTCAGAGGTAAGACTGAAATGACTGAAATTAAATATTTAGGATATACGATAGATAGAGGGGACTATAAAGGCTCAAACAGGCAAGGCTGATATATTACAAAAATGGTCAGTGCCTTAGTCAAAGAAGCAAGTAATGGTGACTGGTCAGTGCCTTAGTCAAAGAAGCAAGTAATGGTGTTCCTAGGCCTAGTTGGATATTAAAGGAAGTTTGTATTGCACTTTCCACTGTTATCTGTCCCCTTACTAGTCTTACAAAGGGCAAAATGCCCACAAGGTGGAGGATGCTCTCAACATTTAAAGGCCATCTTATGGTTTGAGCATATCTTGGCATCTTCTCACTTTTCAAAACCTTATGCCCTGAAACTATATAGGTAAGACTGAGAGAGATTTTAAAAGGCAAATTTACAATCACCTATACAGTATAAGGAAAAAGGATGTGAATAATGCCTTGTACAGGCATATAGAAAAGATAGGGGCGGAACATAATTTTAAATTTGCCATATTAGAACATATTAAACACAATCCTAAAGGATGTAACAGAAAAGATTTTCTAAGTTATAGAGAAGTATGGTGGCAACTTCTTACAGATGCTTCAAATACACCAGGATTGAACGATAACATTTCAATCAAACCTATATTGGTACATAGAACATCAAGAATATAAGAAATGTGGCTTGGGGTATTCAATTCTAACACATATTGTACAAGTTTAGCATCAGGAAGATGGTTTAAAATTTAGTGAACTGGAAGAAATAACCATAGAAAGATCGTAGAATAGAGTAGTTGGCGCATTATTATTATAATAAAACAGCTGATGTAAGGTTTATTTTTACATAAAGCAGAGAATAGTAGCCCCTAAGAAGTCATTACATTAAGGTATACACATCCGAATGTGGTTGTTGTATAAGAATAGTGCATAAATGGTTTCTTAATTAATATATTATTTCAAATAATATATTTTATTTATACATTTTTTACACATATGTTTTTAATTATTGATTTATTGTAATGTAATGAAACACTGGAATATAAAGATTTAATATTGTGTAGATGTAACAACAACAGGATGCTCAGTGTTATATTTAAATAATGGAGCGATGTGACTTTAAGGGCTGTCACTAATTTTTGGCGCCAAAAAAGTTATTTAAACACTGTAGCACCTGAATACCTTAGTTCTGAGGAAGCCTACATTATGTAGGTGAAAGCGCTTAACTCTTTGTCCAACTTTAAAGTTTTATCTTGGAAGTATATTTACTGATGTATTGGTCTGGAATTATTTTTAAACTTTTTTCATCTCAGCGAGTTGTTTTATAATAAACATTGTTCATCTGGAGCCTGCACTGCATTTCCTCTGTATTTTTCGTTGTTTTACAAAGAAGATAGCGTAGTAGTAGGACTCAACGGAATTTTTTTATTCAGTAGTCGAACTATGGAGGAGCCAGCAGCACAGTCTCCAGTTAATACTTCCCCTGAGAAAGCCGAAATGGATAATTTAAAGGCGGAAGTAGTGGCACTCAAGGGAGAAGTTAACAAACTGTTGCAACTATTCACCGCTTTAGTTCCATCAGTGGAGAATAGACTAATGACTCGCACCAATGTCCAGACATCCAGCGGTGTGGGAACACCGTTGAAATTATTACATGAAGGAACTTTTAGAGTGGAAGGGAAGCAGAGCAGTGACAATAATAGAACATTACCAGTTTTAGCAGAACCCACCCGTACACAAGTTAATGGTGCAATGAATACCAAGGAGGGCGAGCTAAACAGCGCTGATAAAGCACTAACAGAGGACTCTGCAGATCCATTCCGGGATGTATGGCTTGATATACCTAAAGGTAATGTTGCATCGGCAACCACAGACACTTCTAAGGGGCAAATAAAAGATACAACAGGTATTAAAAGGATGGGTGACATAGATTTACCGCATCTACAATTACCAAGTCAGTTACGTGACAGTTTCAATTTGAATTCTACAGGATTCACATTTGATTTTTCTATGTACGATTATGACGGCGAAGAGGAAGCTCAACGCATAGGAACTAAACCTAAAAGAACATGTCAAAGGAAAAAACTTCAAAGACCAATTCAAGTAAGGTTCAGGTATGGCACCCTTTATTACTTGCAGCAAGGAGACAAAACATGCAAATACAGGATTTTGCCTAAATTACTAGTAGGCAGTATGCTTCTTTTATACAGTTCTATGAAATGTTACTTTTCTATGGTTGACGTAGGTAGACACAGCTTTCTGTATTATTCTATAGAAAATGTTATTTAGATTTCCTGCTGACATGTCCAGATTTAAAACTCACTATGTGTTACATAGAAAATGTTACTTAGATTTCCTGCTGACATGACTGGATTTATGAAAAACATTTGAGAAAAACAACCTGGCCTTGGGGCTTTATTTTTAGCCCACTGCAAACTTTCTATTCTTCAGTTGTGCAGTTCTAATATATATGTGTTACAGTTCAAGGTACATTTCTAGCATAGGTACAAGTAATGCTGACTACGGTTTATATTTTCAAGCAGCCTTTGTTTTCATTATCAATAGCTTCAGCAGTTATGTACTTTTCTCATAGCATAAGCAGAAAATCAATAACTCTTTGTTTAAATCTCATGACATTAGTAGAAATGAAACATCTATTATTATTTTCATGACATTAGCAGAAATCAAATGCTTTCCGGTTAATTTCCAAAGCATAAACAGATCATAGCTGCGCATATGACATAACAAGATTGGAATGTAGCTTCTGCAGATTTATGCAGTGTGAACAAAATAAATGTATTAACCCTTTTTAAACCTCGAATGCACTAGGCATGCATATTACTAATACATATTTTTCTAACAGAACAATACCAGAAAAGACATACTCCAATGTAGTGGGGAAAACCACAAATAAAATTAAAGGTACTGTTCCATTTTTCCACCTGATAATATGTCCAAGAGTACAACTGTATGAGCAGATACAATCACTAACAGTTCCGTTAACAACAATGAACATTTACAAAACTTTTTTTCTTACAATTGTGACTTTGATAATTATGAACAAGGAAAACGACAGAGAAATATTAAGGGTGTTAACAATTGTACATTTAGAGACAATATTTACAAGCTGGGGAAAAAATTGAGTGTTATTAATAGTATAAAGTTGGATAATGCTTATTTGCACAAGTGTTTGATATTAAAAATAGTACCTATGGGTCTTCGTTTTTTTAAACAGCCTATGCGGCTAGAACTTACCAACACTTGTATAAATTAATTTAATCAGTTATTCAACGAATTTGGTTTTAAATACATGAATTTGTCGATTAGATTTAATGATGAAAAATTATCCCAACTAATGAAAGAAGTAGAGGAGTTAAATCTCGGAATAGTTAGAGATTTGCTGTTCAAACAATGGGAAAATTTATATAACAAACAATTTCAGGTGACTGATAAAAAAACACGGACAGGATATGAAAAAAAGTGTAAAAAATTAACTAGAGATATGGCTCAGTATAAAGAAAATAGAGCATATGTATGGAGAGACACAGAAAGAGAAATAGGAAATGAATATAGTAATCAAAGTAAAAAATATGAAGTTAATAACAGAGGAGATTATAGAAATGAGTATGAGAGAAATGATGGACACGTAGATAATAGGAATTATAGACAGAATTTTCAAAGAGGGTGGAACCCACAATATTGGAAAAAGAAACCAAAGATAGACAAAGGGAATTACCATACATCACAGTATCAGAAAGGTACATACAGAGACAGGTAGAGGAACAAATACCATCAATAATTACCAGTGGACATGAAACAGTCATTAATGACGACATAATTGTAGATGGGGTGACTTGTAGTTACAACAATTTTAAAATTTATAATTCCAATTTTACTGTAAACAGAGTACATTTTGAACTTTTGTCCAAGGGTATGAAATATATACCAACTCCACAATATAGACTAGTAGACTATTTAAGTGAAATGAAACTATTTACAAGGAAAATTAATTTGTCTATTATGTTTCAGGACAAGAATAGTGAAAGTATAAATGAAGTTAACATTAGAAAAAACAAACTAAAGAAAAAAAGCACATTTGTTCCACCTATGAACCCTAGGGTTGAAATGTATGAAAAGCAAGTATCTAAGGACATATAAAAACTTAAAAATAGAATCAAAATGAATACAACAAAGGACAATTTAACATTAGAAGAAAGGGAAGCATTAAAACGTTTAAAGGGAGACTATAACATCCGTGTTATGAAACCGGACAAAGGGGGTGGTGTGGTTATATATAACCAGATGGAATACTCCAACAAAATGTTTGCTATACTGACACAAACAGGGAACTACCATTCGGTTTCCTTGGATGAGATTAATATAGCATACCAACGTATAGACTCATACATTGAGGAATTTTGGATAGACAATCGGATTAATACAGAGGTGTATGATTTTTTTAAAGTGCAACATCCGGTATTAGCTACACTAGTGGGAATACCCAAGATACATAAAAATATAATAAATCCACCATTTAGACCCATTGTTTCAGGGAGTCAGGCGAAAACTTTTCCACTTGGTGTAGCTGTAGATACGTGGTTGAAGGACATCTACAATCACATCCCTCATCTAATTAAGGACTCCTGGGACTTTTTGGGCAACTACCCTGCACAAGAGGATTATAGTAAACTTACATATGTAACAATAGATGTTATTGACTTGTTTTCTTGTATTCCAAAGAATTTAGGATTAGATTCATTTTGTAAAAGTATAAGGAAACACATTAATATTGATTGGGACAAGACATGTCTGATTATGGATTGTATGTCCATGGTCCTTGAACATAACTATATTTGCTATGAAGGGGAATATTATAGACAAAAGAAAGGTGTAGTAATGGGTTCCGCTTGCGCACCGATATTTGCAAATTTAGTTATGTTGGATTGGGAGGAAACTGTTTTGTTCCCCAATGACATGTTTAAACATGTGACCCATTATACGAGGTTCTTAGACGACATTTATATTTTGTGGGACGGTGATATGAACAAATTGGAAACATTCATTTCCTTTTTGAATTCTGGTAGTGAATTTTTAAAATTCACACATTCAGTTAGTACCAACGGTATAGTATATTTGGACACATTCATTTCACATGATAGTGAAGGTTTCAAATCTTGCATATATAGGAAAAATACATTCTCCAATGACTATTCAATATACAAGTAATCATCCTAAAAAATTATTGTACAACATATATAAAGGGCAGTGTAGCCCGTATGACATCAAGACATGATGAAATGATACATGAAATGGAATACATAACAGGGCTATTTGAAGAAAGGGGATATAACAAGGGAATGATGAGGGATGTGAAACAATATGTAATTCAGCAGTGGGGTAAAAAATACACTCCACTATTAGGGAGTTACAATGGAGGTAGAGGCTGTGGAGATAGTACTAATTTAAAAGTAAACACAGCGGAATATCAATGAGCATGTGTGTTAGAATATAGCCCTTATGTACATTATATTAAGCAAATTATGGGGAGTCATTGGAGGTTATTTATGGTGGATGAAAATTTGGTTGGATTAATAGGAGACAGACCTCACTTTGTATATAAAATGGGAAAGAATTTAAAGAGGTTGTTAGAGAAAGGGGAGAACAACATATATAGTAACACAGACCCCTCCAATAAGGCAACTACAAAGTGTGGAAATTGCAACCAATGTGGAGTTATAATGGAAGAAAAAGAGAATGTACTTGGAAATACAGATAAGACTAAAATTAAGTTTAAAACAGGTAATTGTAACACAAATTTTGTAATATATATGGCAAAATGTAAAATATGCCCTGGATACTATATAGGTAAGACTGAGAGAGCTTTTAAAAGGCGAATTTACAATCACCTATACAGTATAAGGAAAAAGGATGTGAATAATGCCTTGTACAGGCATATAGAAAAGTTAGGGGTGGGGCATAATTTTAAATTTGCCATATTAGAACATATTAAACACAATCCTAAAGGAGGTAACAGAAAAGATTTTCTAAGTTATAGAGAAGTATGGTGGCAACTTCTTACAGATGCTTAGAATACACCAGGATTGAACGATAACATTTCAATCAAACCTATATTGGTACATAGAACATCAAGAATATAAGAAATGTGGCTTGGGGTATTCAATTCTAACACATATTGTATAAGTTCAGCATTAGGAAGATGGTTTAAAATTTAGTGAACTGGAAGAAATAGCCATAGGAAGATCATAGAATAGAGTAGTTGGCACATTATTATTATAATAAAATAGCTGATGTAAGGTTTATTTTTACATAAAGCAGAGAATAGTAGCCCCTAAGAAGTCATTACATTAAGGTATACACATCCGAATGTGGTTGTTGTATAAGAATAGTGCATAAATGGTTTCTTAATTAATATATTATTTCAAATAATATATTTTATTCATACATTTTTTACACATATGTTTTTAATTATTGATTTATCGTAATGTAAGGAAACAGTGGAACATTAAGATTTAATATTGTGTAGATGTAACAACAACAGGATGCTCAGTGTTATATTTAAATAATGGAGTGATGTGACTTTAAGGGATGTCACTAATTTCTGGCGCCAAAAAAGTTATTTAAACACTGTAGCACCTGAATACCTTAGTTCTGAGGAAGCCTACATTATGTAGGTGAAAGCAGTTAACTCTTTGTCCAACTTTAAGGTTTTATCTTGGAAGTATATTTACTGATGTATTGGTCTGGAATTGTTTTTAAACTTTTTTCATCTCAGCGAGTTGTTTTATAATAAACATTCTTCATCTGGAGCCTGCACTGCGTTTCCTCTGTATTTTTCGTTGTTTTACAGAGAAGATAGAGTAGTAGTAGGACTCAATGGAATTTTTTTATAACACTGGCTTCCATTAAACATTTCTGAAAATTTTCCAGCATTTCCACCTATTCATATAATTTAAGCAGAGGAATGGCTAGTTCCTTATCAAAGCTTTTATACAAATCAGGGTATATCATCTAATTCTAAGGTTTTGCCCATTTGCAAGAACTGAATTGCATTAAATATTTCTTACAAGTTAAGTGGTTGGGCTAATCTTTCTTTTCTTTTGGTACTTTTTAGGTAAAAGTATTTCAAGTATTGTAGTTTGTCTACTGCACTTTCAGGGTGGGGGGGGGGTGGGAGAAGAATGCAATCGCAACTTATGATATAATTCCTGCATAAAAAGGATACTAATTTCTTTAAGGTCCATCATAATTTCCGAATTTGGTTTTCATTGTTGTGGGATATATATTTTTTGTGCTCTTTTCCTTACATATTTTAGCTAAGATTTTGTGTGATTTAATACTCTTTGCCCAGTAAAACAGTTTATATATTTCCCAGCTATCAAAAATGTTATCAGTACAAATGCCAATATACTTTTTCCACAGATGTAAGAGATTTTGATGAGCTAATGAGCTAATTTATTAGAACATTTAGTAGTGATGTATTCCTTTTGAGTATTTATAATTTGTGTGCTTAAAGATTCCAGTTGCAGTTGATACTTACACATATCTGCCTTAGTGATTAATTTAAACCAGTTCAGCAACTGTGATTTAAAAGTGTGTCGGTCATTGCCATGTTGCCAGAAAATTTGACTTTTCCTCTTCTAATATTTAGTAATCCATGCTCAGTTTGTTTCCTTATGTGTTGTCTACTTTAGCCATAATATACTCATCTTCCATGGATAAGTGGAGTGTTACAACCTGTCAAAATGGATGGATAATTGGATTCAACTATGATCAGGTATAGGTGCAGGCATAATCCTAGCTTCATTTATATTAGGGACCTGCTTTGGTGGTACTTAAAATAAATCTGTACTGTTAGCAATACCCATAGTGTAGCTAAAGTATATATATACTCCTTATCTATTGGGTTCAATATTCTCCATCTATCTTTTAGATTCCGTTCAATGCAAGTTTCCTTTATTAGATCCATTAGCTTGGGTGTTCCACTAATCCTGCTGGAAGTGTATCTAACTTCAAATCCAAAATGGCATTAAAGTCATATCCCATAAAAAGCAAGTCAGATGGTGGTATATGTCTGTGCATCTGCTCTTTCAAATCAAACCACATAGATATTGAATCATTATTAGGCTGATACATACCAATGAGACAGAATATCACTTTCTGCCATTTAATTTCCAACATCATCCATTTGCCTATATCACCCTTATGAATTCCTTCCACTACACATTTAAATGAGTATGTTAATACTATAGCTACACCACTTTTGGCCAAGTTGGTTCCATTGGAAAATGCATTACCTTTCCACACATTCATTAACATGTTTTCATAGCCATTTTTAAACTTAATTCCTTGTCATAATACAATGTGCTACTTCAGCTTATATAGCCAGTTAACAACAGTCTAGGCTTTATATCCCTTTCACACTCCAGGATGTAAAACAATGGGTGATGTATGTCTTGTAGTCCTTCTTTTATGTAGGTTCTAGATACAGCATGTGTGATCAGGCAATATTTTTTAACCTTATTCTTGCAACATCCTTAGTATCCCTATTCTCTCATTAAAATGGCCACTCACTAGAGGGATCCCGATGTGAGAATCTCTGTAGTGCCTGTCGAAGTTGTTGGGATAATACAATAAGGGTAAACTCCAAGTGAAGCCCTAGTGTGGTACTGATACCTCCACACTGATGTGTTAGCTGCATTGTTTGTTTTTACTGTCTTACAAGCCTACTAAAATCTTGTGGTATTTATATCCATTAACCATGTAATTCTTAATAGTAAGGTCTCTGTACAGATATATATTCATGCACGAAGAAAGTGGATAGCAAATTCCCTTCACAAATCCCTATTCCAATGAACACCATACTGTGTTATCTTGCTTTCCTTAGTGTAGTCCAGCCTTGGCTCTTATAAGATTCATATATAAGGTTATCTAACATTATATCTTATAAGGTTCATAAATTACTACTGGGCTAGCTACCATAGCAGGCTATTCTTACCCTAACTAATTATCCCATTTGGTGCTTAAATTTAACCTGTCCTCTCGAGTTTAGATTCACCTAACCCTTTTCAAGATCTATATTTATATACTACTCTAGCAAAAATTACTCAATCAAAACATCTGGGCTAAAGCATTTAGGAGCTTCCTCTGTCCATTGGAAACACAGGGTGGATCAGAAATCTATAGGAAACCTACATATTCAAATAGTTTGCTGCATTTTAACAGCTCTCACTCTTTCAAACAAAAGAAGGCCGTGATAAAAGGCCAATATGTGAGGGCTGCTCAGATGGTTTCTAGTTTTGAAAGGTTCCTAGATGAATGTGATGTCCTGAAAGAGATGTTTATGAAGAGAGGTTACCCTTGCAACGTAATAAATGAAGCCATGATGGAAGTTGTGAATAAAAGAGAAAAGGGCTTCTATAAACCATTACTACATCAAGGGGTATTGAACACTTATTTAGGGAGTTATAGCATTAACCCTATTTCCTTAGATTATAATATTAATTCACAGTCTGAAGAAATTTTAAATATATCATAACCTGAGGAGAGAAATTTTGCTAGTGCCTTTGTGACAATTTTTAATAATTGCAGCAGAAATGTTGCTGACATTCTATTTAAAAACTGAAGTGTACTTATTATGAATAAAGACACTAGGAATATTGTAGGTGATGCCCCTGTTATTGTATATAAACATGGCAGGACTATAAAAAACTTGTTAGAACAAGTACCATCTAAATTTCAGAATGGGTCTATGAAAAAATGTGGTATATGCAATTATTGTACTTATATTGAGGAGGGCTGCATATTTAGTATAAATAATATTACTATAAAAATGAAGAAAAATGCACATGTAATTCAGAGAAAGTTGTTTACTGTGCAATTTGCACAAAATGCTCTTGTTTTTATGTGGGGAAAACAGAGAGAAAATTAAAGAATAGGATCTATGAACACGAGAGACATAAAGAACAAAAATGAGACCAGTGCCCTGTCTAGACATAATATGGAATTCTCAGATCATATGTTTACATTTATTATACTAGAAGTAATTTTGCCAGATGCAAGGGGAGGCCCATGGGCTCTGATTTTAGAAAAGCAAGAAGCCCTTTAGCAATTAAAACTGAATGCTTTGCAATGACCAGGCCTTAATGATTCATTTTCAATTGCATGTTTCTTAAAATTAAAAGCATTAGAGAGATGATTTTAAATGGTTTTATATAATTAGAGTAAATTATTATATCTTTGTTTCAAATGTTCATATTTAATATGTCTTTTACATTTATCTTGTGCTTATTTATTAAATATGTAATAAAGGGGAAGGGGTGTGTATGTTTTTATGACCTTGTGACTATTTTGATTATTTAAATTTGATCTATTGCAGGAATTGCTTTATTCTGATGAAGTTCCTGATTGTGCAGAGACGAAAGCTTTGTGGATCCGTTTCTTATTAAATATTCTTTCTGGATTACCTACTGTGGATCCTTTGCTTTTACAGTGTGTTCTCAGCTCCCTGTCTGTGCGTGTTTTCTTTTTTGCTGTGTTTTTTGGTGCTGTTTATTCACTCACAAATATTAATTATACTGATAAATATAAAAATGTAACATACAGTATAACAAAAGCTGTGCAACAAGTCAATAAATTTACAATACTGAAAGTATAAAGTGTTCATAAAAAGATCTGGTGAAACAAAAACAAAACACAGAAGTCTGGGACATCCAAATTATTTGGCTAAATAATGGCTAAGCTTGTCTAACATATTCAGTTTAGTAATAAACAAAGACCAAGGCATAGGTCCCAGAGAGGATAAGGCTGCATCTCTCTTCAAAAGCTTTGATGTCATTCCATATCATTGTTACAGCATTCCTTACCTAAGGGGTCTCCTATCAAGGATAGCCCAATGTCTGGCCAGTTTACCAAAGCCTTTAGTACTTACAGGCATTATATGTCACATGTATGCTCCCTGTGCAAGGCATAAGGCATAAAGGTAATGTATGGATGCACACACTCAGAATTTCTTTTCCACCAGACTAAATGCCATTGTTGAGCATCACTCTGAACACCCATCTGTTGTGCTGGTTACCAAGCCATTTTTTTCAGATAAGTTCCTCATTGGAGTTTCTTCTCTTTCTTATTTTTATTGTTGCTATTATTGGGTTCATGTCATCTAGAAAGGGAACATGTCAGTGTGTGAGGTAGATTCTCCATAAGGACCATCACAACCAGTGTTGCTTCTGTTTGGGTGCTTCCTATGATCATATGCAGTGCCCTATCTGCCAGGAATTTTCACCTTAGACCCTATCTAGTCATCCCTCATCCATAATCATATACCTGAAGAACCAATGTCTTTAGTAGTTGGCTCAGGGTGCTATGGCAGAATCCTCCCATCTTGAGGGCCAGCTGTCTGCCAAGAAGAAGAAGAAGAAGAAGACCAAAAAAAGTTAAGTCTGATCCGGCTGCAGTCCAGCCTCCCTGGATGTCTCTCCTGAGGCTGATAAAGGCTCAGAGGACCTTCTGGCAGTTGCTTTGGATTCCTCTGCCATTACCCCATTGCAGGCTGACCTGGATCCAGCTTCTACGCATCATCAGAGGCTTTTAAAACATCTCTTTCTGATATTGAGGGGAATTTTTGCTGATTATTTCCAAAGGGCAGAGGGAGATTTCTCAGTTCTTAGGGAGAAGATTCCTATGACCATTATTGAATCTCACCAAGGGTCTCACCCTCCAAGGGTGCTTTAAGCAGATGTCCCACAAAAGAAGAAACAGAAAACAAAGCATATTTCCCCTGTTGTTTAAGATCCCCAATGTGAATGGCAGGATTTCACTCAGGGTTTATTTGATGCTTTGATGACCTTGAAGCCTTCTCAAGGGATGTCTATTCCTGCTCCTCCCTGGTCTTCTACTCCACTCAAGAGGACTAGGGAATTGAGTGCCTGAAGAGCATAACATTCATAATAAATGCCCTTCTGTTGATCCTTATGTTATGTCAGTCTCCTCTGACTAGTCATCCAAGTTACTGCCTTCTACCAGTCTGTTGCCTTCTGATATGATAAGGATGGTAGGGCTATGGAAAAGCTGGGCAAGAAAGTTGACATTGCTGCCACCTTATCCTTTAGGGCTATTAACTACCAGACTCATGTGAACAAGTATGTTTTGGATCTCCTTTCTCAAGTTTCTAATGTGATTTCTGACCTTCGAAGGCTTCAGCCCTTTTCCTGCTATGCTCTACTTCTCAAGTTGCCCGCCACTCAGTCGAATGCAGCTCTGATGCACCTGATGCCTCCTGCAGGGCTGCTGCCTTTGGTTCAGTTATGAGACATTATTCTTGGCTTCTTCTTCAGGCTTTGCAAGACAACATTATGGCCAAATTTTGTGATATATACAATCTCACAAATGGATGCTTCACAGAGATGTGCTCCTGGACATTGGTCATCGGTGGGATATTCTTCAGTTAGATCTTTTTGCTTCCACTCTGAGCAGGCAACTTCCTCTATTCTGTTCCAAAGATACAAGTCCGCTGGCTCAGAAAGTGAACTCCCTGTCGTTTCCTTGGAAAGGGATGTTTCGGCATGCCTTCCCTCCCCTTCTCTATTATCAAGAGACTTGTACAAAATCATTCAGAACTCCCCCAAAATATTGCTAGTGACTCCATTTTGATCCAGAAACCTTTACTTCCCCCTTCTTTCTAACCTGGTCAGTGGCAGTCACCTCAAGTTACCTCATCGGGTAGATCTTCTCACACAAGACAAGGGGTCTCTTATCCATCCTCACTTGTCCAGTCTTCAACTGTCACTGTGGATAATATGGTTTTTATCCCTTTCAAGATCCTCTTCTCTGAAGATGTGGTTCAGGTTCTGCAGGAGGCCAGGAAACCCACTACCAGGAAATCATATATGCCCAAATGGAAGCAGTTTTCTGCCTGGTGCCTCCCTCACCATCAGAATCTTGTATCTGTGGAGGTTCCTCTGGTCCTCTCTTATTTGTGTTATCTGCTCCATGTTGGGTTGGCATATTCTTCAATAAAAGCCCACCTGTCAGCAGTTTCTGCTTGTCTGCCTTGACTCCTTCTCTGGTCTCTAGATTTGAGGCCAAGCAATTTCTTAAAAGTGTCCTTCATATCAGGCCTCACGGGAAGTCTATTCTCCCTTCCTGGGACCTCAGTTTTAGGTTCATAGGTTCATAGATCAGTACTAAGCTAACTGCCCTTGCGAACCATTTTAAGCCTAGCCAATTATCCCTTGTGAGACTCAAACCCTGCACCTTGTGTTTGTAAGGCAAACACCTTAACCATTAGGCCACCCTCCCAACTTGAAAAATTGACTCAGGCTGCTTTTGAGACTTCTTCTTCAGCTTTCTTACAGCATTGTACTGGGAAGACTTTTCTTCTTCTGGCCCTCACTTCAGTCAAGAGGGTACCTGAATTTCAGGCTCTCATGGTTATTCCTCCCTTCTTAGTTTAGAGATAGGGTGTCTCTTCATCTAATCCTCCTTTTATGCCCAAATTACTCAATGAGTTGCCATTTAATCAGTGTATTCATCTTTCTTCCTTTTTTCGTTCTCTGCAGTCTCCCATTGAGAAGGTTCTTCACAGCTTAGATTTGCATAGACAACTCAGATATTCTTTGGATGAAACTAAAGTCATTCGCAAATCCGAGCAGCTTTTTATTTCTATTCATCCCAGGACTTTGGGTTTGGCAGTTTCTAAGTAATCCATCTCCTCCTGGATTGTAAGGCCATTTCTTTTTGTTATTCTTTTCATGGGAAATGTCTTTCATCATTGGTAAAGGTGCATTCTATTAGGAACTTGCCTCCTCCGGTGCCTTTATCAAGGGCTTGAATACCATTTCCATCCTTGAGGTTGCTACTTGGTCATCTGTACACATTTTCACAATGCATTAGAAGTTGGATGTTAATTCTAGGACCAGGGCAGGTTTTGCCAGGGCTATCCTGCATGGGTTTGTAGAGGGCTGCTCTGTGCCTTCCTCCTCCCAGGCTTCCTCTGGAGCTTTTGTTCCCTCCCTTAGGTAAAGAATACTGCAACAGTGATATGGAAGGATATAGTATAATTGTATAAAATCTTCCTTAACAGTATATGTCTTTCTGTTCACTGTTGTAGTATTTTCTTCTTCTTGAAGCACGTTTATGTCAAAAGATTTTAATACTCTTAACATATACTGGAAGAATCACGCAGATAAAAATAAGCAAAAAGGTTTATTTTACATGCATGGAGACATGCTACAAAGTACATGGTATGTCAGCAGTCTAATTTCTGTACACCTCACATGGGTTTTTATACCCTTCTCTGCATGTACACAGTAACTGGTTACCAGACAAGGAATTTCAGTCAAGGCTATAAATTCACATACTGGAGCCTTAGATGGTCAGAGGTCAGGCACAAGATAAGCTTGTGCCTGGACCAAGGTAACATCTGTGCATTCCTCTTTGGTCAGCAAATTCTTTATAAGAAAAACAACTTATTTTAACTTGCTTCTTTGCACACAATGCAATTTCACATTTTAACCCTTACTATACATGATACAAAGATGTTGAATACAAAGATTCTTACTACATTTCCCCCCTAACAACACTTTGTATCACCAGTAATACATTTTATTCATACAGTTTTTTGCATGACTCGTGTTCTGTATATTCAGAATAATAAGCTTTAGTTGCATTGGCAGACAATACACTCGGATGCAAGGAATGCAGCAACAACCCAACAGTAGGAATATAATGGCACCAACACATATAGCAATTAAGACATTCATAAGTACTGTTCCCCAATTTCCAAACCAATTTTGGAAAAAGTCAGTTAATGGATTCTGTCCTGGTTTTGTAAGTTCAGAAACTTGTTGTAGGATCTCTAGATGACTGTCAATGTCATGTTCATTATCTGGAATAAATGAACAACACTCCTCCTGGATAAGAGTGTAAGTACATCCTTTCGCTGCTAGGGTGAAATCGAGCGCCATACGATTCTGCAACACTACAGTCCTCATTGCAGTTAACTCATCCGTCACCAATTCTAGCGCAGAAAAAGTTGCATTGCTCAGAGTTTCTAACAGTTTTGACAGTTTTCTGAGTTCCCAAATGGATTTTACGGTCCCATACGCTGGAAGAATACCAGCCCAGGAAATAACATCATCGCCCAAGTCCATGTGTGATAGCCCCTTGCTGCTACTATGGGCCAAATCGTGGTGATAGAGCCAGGATGCATCAACGTTACCTACGGGATTAACAGGTTTATTAACAGCACGTACATTTTGTATTTTACCTTGGGGAAGAGAAAATGTATGTCTTACAGCTGGTGCTAAATAACCCAAAAAGCAACTGCCTGACCAATTCCTCGGTAACCATTTGTATGCTTTTCTACCACAGATAAAATAACAATCATTTACTTTAAGTGTAATATTGACTGGAACAGAGTGATTTCCTTTATCTTGCAGCCCTTTAAACAAAAGATCATACACAGATAACATTTTTTCAAAGAAACTTGTGTCATTAATGAGCCCTGTACTATTAACAAGCACTCTTATAGGCTTGAAACTCATTGCACAGTGCCCATCTATTGTACAGTTATGAATTATTGTTACATTACACTGACTCCATCCAACCTTAATCTTGCCAAATCTTTGAAAACATACAGTTACATTCTGGTGACCCATGAGGGGTAATGCTATTTTGTCCTTTAAGGCTACATTTGAAGTTTCAAATAGTAAATTAGTCCATGTATCATTTGCCCCCAAAGGGACTGTACCTAACATTAGACCACCATGTACAGTAGGGATAGCCGTGCATATCCAACAATTTGAAACATTAAAAGTTAGAGCATATGCATACTTAATAGCTTGATATGTATTAAAAGGCGGATGCCAAGCCATATTCTCATCTCTCTTTACTTGGCTAGTCTTGTTTGAAAATAAAAACGGCCAAAACAGAAAAGTAACAATCACACTTATTAACAACAAAATTATTTTGGAATGCTTTTGTGGGAAGGGCTGCTCCCTTCCGGTATTTCTCTGCACTGCTACAATAGTCAGATATTCATACAAAACAAGATTACTACTAATCAGTGTTCCTCAGGGGAACTCAAGTTTTTGTCCAGTTCAAACTGTTTTACCAGTTTACAGTGTGTCAGATGGATCCACGATGTTCGTTCTTTTATTCGGACTGCTGTAGGTGTTGCAATCAAAACCTGGTATGGACCTTCCCATAGGCGAGGCCCAGGTTTTCCTCTTGACAATTTTAATCCAAACCCAGTTCCCGGGTTTCACTTCCAGGATCCTGTTGTTCTTCTGATCTGAAAAGCAATCATGCGTTAAAGAGGTGTTAGTTCTGGTCAGCAATTTCCTCATGTAATCTGCTATCTCTTCACCCCCAAAGATTTTGCCACTGCGCGTAATAAGGTCTCCGTATAATAGTTCAAATGGTGTGACCCCTTTTGAGGTGGGAGTGGTACGCATGGACAGGAGTGCCAGAGGTAAGCAGTTTATCCAAGACTGATGTGTCTCGGCCATGAGTTTACGTAACTTGCCTTTGAGAATGCCATTATGGTGTTCAACCAACCCTGCTGACTGTGGGTGGTAGGCACAATGGTGTTTTAACTCGATCTGAAAAACGGCGGCCAGCTTTTGAATAACTTGGTTTACGAAATGTGTGCCATTATCAGAATAGATGCGTGTAGGTAGCCCAAAATGAGGGATAATGTTATTTATAAGGGCCTTGGCTGCTGACAGTGCATCTGGGTGTGCTACCAGAAAAGCTTCAACCCATTTTGTAAAAGCGTCAATAATGACTAACACAAATCGCTTCTGTTGAACAGGAGTTAGTTCAATAAAATCCATGCAGATTGTGTGAAATGGATACGGAGGCAGCGGAAAAGCTGCTAGGGTGATCCGCACCCCACCACCATGGTATTGTGCACAAAGCAGGCACAATCAACAAAATCATTTAGCGTATGCTATAAAGCCCTTGGTCCAGAACATTTGCTGGATCATTTGAACCATAGCAGCAGGGCCCAGATGAGATGGGCCATGCGTCACTAATGAGGCATACCTAAAAAGGTTTGTTGGTAAGACATACTTATCATTTGGACCTACAAAAACTCCCTGCTTTTGAATAGCCCCATATTTAATCCATCGCTGTTTTTCCTGAACTGTACTAAGTTCCTGCATTACCTGTAAAGTTTGTAGATCAAATTTATCTGTAGGGTGAAGTTCCTTCTGTGTGGTCTCGAGTGCAAAGGTAGAGGTTAAGGCTACACTTTTTGCAGTTTTGTCGGCCAGTGCATTTCCAAGTGATACTGGATCCTTGGCATTACTTACAGATGGCCAGTCCCCATGGCAGTTGGACAGCTTGTAAGAGGCTAAGGATTAAATCCTTGTGGGTTATTTCCTTTCCTGAGGCCGTAACCATTCCCCTATTTTTCCATTGCTGTGCAAAGACATGGACCGTGGAAAAGCATACTGACTATCTGTGTAGATAGTAACTGCCTTATCCTTGGAGATGGTGCATGCTCTGGACGAAGCAATCAATTGACGCTTGCGGACAGGTTCCTGGGGAGGGTCTTGCCTCCAGTACCTTAGTCTCAGTTGTGACTGCATACCCCACTTGTGTGATACCTGCCTCATTCTTACGTGCTGACCCATCTACAAACAGGGTCCAATCTGAATTTGCCAAAGGTTGGTCTTTAAGGTCTGGTCTTGGTAAGACATTAGAGTGTATTAAATCTAAACACACATGAGGGGCACCATCGTCAGCTGTAGGTAACAGCGTGGCTGGATTAAGAGTGGTGCATCGCTCAATGGTCATGTGTGGTTGTGATAGTAATGTTGTCATGCAGGATAAGTGTCTGCTAGGAGAGAGAAAGGTAACTTTATCCTGTAGTAGTATTACCACGATGGAGTGCGGTACTCGTAAGGTAAGGTCATGAAACAAAGCTAGGGTTGCAGACGCTTGCACAGCCTGTGCGGCTGCGACTACCGCTTGTACACAGTGTGGCAAAGATCATGCCACTGTGTCCAATTTACTGGAATAAAAAGCTAATGGTCTCAACTTATCCCCAGAAGTTTGCAACAGAACCGATGTCATAAAACCCTGCTTACAATCTACTGTCTGAACAAAGGGTTTTGTATAATCAGGGAAGCTAAGTGTTGCAGATCCTGCTATCAATTGTTTTACCCTAGTAAATGCCTGTATTGCCTTATCCGTCCATTGCAGCGCATCATGTGCTGCCATGGGAAGTGCGAAAATAAGTTCCGAAAGTGGACTTACTTCCTCTGCATAGTTGGGAATCCAACTACGACAAAAATTTGTTATTCCTAAAAATTACATCATTTCTTTTTTTGTGCTGGGCATTGGTGCCTGTAAAATGGCTTCTTTTCTACAGTTATCTAGTTGTCTACCAGCAATTGAAATGGTATAGCCTAGATACCGTACTTCAGTTTTACAAAATTGTAATTTAGATTTATTTACCTTATGTCCCTCTTTCGCCAAAAAATGCAATAACCGAATAGTTTCGGACTCACAGACAGCCTCCATGGGTGCAGCCAGTAAGATGTCGTCCACGTACAATAGTAGATGACAGCCATGCTCTGGTTGAAACTGTGCCAGGTTTGTCGACATTTCTAAAAGATTGTAGGGCTTTCACAATATCCCTGCGGCAGTCGTGTGTATGTGTACTGCTTGCTCATAAACGTAAAAGCGAACCAAAACCTACTATCTTCCTGTAGGGGAATAGAAAAGAATGCATTACTAATGTTAATAACAGAAAAATACTTATCCGTGGGAAGGATATCATTTAACAAAACAGATGGATCTGGGACCATAGGAGCCCTTGGCACTACAGCAGCATTTACAGCCTGCAGATCCTGTACCATTCTCCATGTCCCGTCCGGTTTCCTTACTGGGAACAAGGGTGTGTTACACGGTGAATCTGTGCATGGAATTAAAACCCCAGCTCTCAGTAGAGCCGTAATCACTGGTAGAATGCCTTCTTCTGCCTTTTTACTTAATGGATACTGACGCTTATGAGGTCTAAAATCGGATTTTGGAGTTATTTTAACTTGTCCTGCTGTTTTTATTAGCCCAATGTCGTGTTGTCCACAGGACCATAAGGAGTCTGGCACTGATTGTAACTTTAATTCTTCTTGCGGGGTTAGGAGACATAGTCAGAATGGCCCTCCCCCGGGTGGCGTTAGCCTGTCTTCGCAGAGGTGCACTGTTGGTCTAGCCTGGGTGACCCAATTTAGTCTTTGTACCTGAACTCCTTTACATGCCAATTGTTCCAGCATCATTTTGGCCCATTCAGTAACTTTTCTCCCCACCAGATACCATGCCATTTGTTCTTCCCTTGTTACAGAGACATGTGCAATAGAATTATTGCGAAAAAGTAACTGCATATCTTTTGTAAGACTGCATGTAACTGCAGAATTTTCTAATTTATCCCAATAGAGATTTTGTAACAGGGTTTTTGTGACCTTGTGTTTAAAAAATTGCTCCTCATATTTGTCGTCTGGTCCCACATACTTTCTGTAATACATTGTACAGTGTAGTTGTTTAGCTACCACTGGCAGTTGTGTGCCATATTTGCTTAAGGCCAAATTAGTTAGCTCATTTACTACATTTTGTGGTCCAGTTTCAATAAGATCATTACTATACCAGTAGTGTAAATCACCCTGCCCCACTTGTAACATAACATCTTGAATTTCTACTCATTTGGATAGAATCCCTGATGCAGTCGGTACAGCTGCTATGCCAAACACGTGCATTAAATCTCTTCCTAATACGTTTACAGGGCAAATTTTGGAGATAATAACTGGAAACCTGATAGTTTGGTTGGTTTCAGGGTCCGTGAACCATAAAGGTTTAGATAATGGTTCCTTATAGATGCGGCCATTTGCTGCCTTGACTAATACATAGTCATCAGAAGTTACATCGGATGGCACTGCAGAGTTTCTTAGCAGGGAAGGCCCCTGAATCACACAAAAATTCTACATCCTTACCTTCTACTTGAAGTGTGATTATCGGTTGGGCCTCTAGCTGCATAGTTACAGCCAGCACTGTTAAATTAACAACCTCATATTCACCTTCTTCTGAAAAATCAGTCATTTCATTTTCCCATCCTGCACATTCACCCTTACCTTCTTCGTTTGCGTCCTCAAAATCTTCCTCTTCACTCTGTCTTATTGACTCTGGCCAATCAGCCTCTTTATCCGGGTCTGATTCACCTCCACCACCATCATATAGTCATGCTGACCCGTGATCCGGGGTGGTTTTAGTTTTTTCAGAAGACCGGCAATCCCTCGCAAAATGTCCCTTTTTACCACATTTGAAACATTCTCCTCTTTTTTGTCTACCTTCATAATCTTTGGAATGTCCCACATTCCCTCTTCCACTACCCCTGTTAGTCGGACCTTGCAGTAGCATAAGTGTCCCATCTTCACTCACCGTAAAGGTATGAGCTTGTTTTTTTTCTCTTTTCTTCTAAATATTTTTCTGCATGTCTTGCATACTCCAGTAGGGGCTGCAGACGTGCCGTCCGATGGTCTATCATATGCTTTTGGACAAAGTTGCTAATAGCACTTTTACATCCTTTTAAAAAGGCATTTTTTAGTTAGTGTTCATATGAGGAGTCTTTTGACTGATCTATTTCCTTTTGCATACCACTATGGTTATCAAAGCACTGGGTAAGTCTCTGCAAATAGTTGTCTACTTTTTCATCGTCTGCTTGTACACATCTATTGATACAGGTCCAGTCTGCCCTAGGCTTCCATTTATCCAAAATACGGGCTAGTAAATCCTTGACCTGCTTTTGGTATGAGTCCGAATTGTGGGCAAGTGGCTTATTATCTACTCTGGTTATGGGATCCCAGTCCCCACAGACCAAGTGCCAGTCGGGACCCAAGATTTGTTGAACTACTTGTTCCAACTCTACGGCATTTAGCTTATAACTTTCTATCATGCCTGCGACATCTTCACAAAACTTGGTCATATCTAACCTAGGGTGTGGTATTCCTTCTACAGCTTTTCGAATGTCTTCCCATGTCCAGGGTCGATAAACTAAAATGGTGGGACCCTGTCAGAATGTACCCGCTTGCGGATTTGCTACTACTATGAGGGGATACTCTGTGGACGCCGAATTAACTTCGGTTTCCTTTTGTTTCCATTCTGATTTGTCTATACTATGGGTTTGTAGGTCCAGAGTGCCATCCGCCTGCTTTTGTAAAACTACGGGAGGTATGGTTTTGCTTTGACTCACTTCTTCAATTTCCTGATACTGAGGTGGACTGGTTTTAAGGGTTTCCGGGTTTGGATATAAGGGTGGGGCCGTCGCCTTGCGACAGACAGCAGATGTTTCATTATCGTCCTTTTGGACGAAAAATGTATCTTTTGCACTCGAGTCACCAGTTTTTTTGTTTTGAAGCTGTTCTCTATATTTTTTATTAGCTTCCTCTAACCACTTCTGAGCCTGGAGAAATCCTATTCTCTTTTGATCTTTAACCTTATTTCCTGCATCCTTACGTAAACTTTTTACCAAATTTTGACATTCTAACCTCATAATCTTTTTTCCATTTTTTTAGAAATTTTAAATTATTTGGATGTAGGTTGAGTCGGTTCTTTTGTATGAGCGGTCGCTGCAACTACAGCAACTACTCCCTGTTCCCATTTTTCTAATCTGAGAGAAAAATTAGTTTCCTTTTCCTGAGATCTCTACCGTTCTTTTGTAAAATTAAACCAAAAGACGATTCCCTTATGACTAGTCCCTTTGTTCTTTTAAAAAGAGAACAACACAAAAAGAAAGGAAAAAAATGTTACGCTTACCTTTCTGCGGTTCTTCCGCCCTGTTCGTCACTGTCCCACGGATCGAATCTAAGAGTGACTGGCCTCTACTTACGACTTCTTCGTCGGAGGTCTTTCCGTTCAAGGGAGCCCGAGATTCGTTCTCCCCTTCCTGTACAGGTTTTTCAGTCCCTCTTATGCAATTTGTACCATGAAGAGGTGGCCCCACGTTGGGCGCCAGAAATGTCAAAAGATTTTAATACTCTTAACATATATTGGAAGAATCACGCAGATAAAAATAAGCAAAAATGTTTATTTTACATGCATGGAGACATGCTACAAATTACGTGGTATGTCAGCAGTCTAATTTCTGTACACTTCACATGGGTTTTTATACCCTTCTCTGCACGTACACAGTAACTGGTTACCAGACAAGGAATTTCAGTCAAGGCTATAAATTCACATACTGGAGCCTTAGATGGTCAGAGGTCAGGCACAAGATAAGCTTGTGCCTGGACCAAGGTAACATCTGTGCATTCCTCTTTGGTCAGCAAATTCTTTATAAGAAAAACAACTTATTTTAACTTGCTTCTTTGCACACAATGCAATTTCACATTTTAACCCTTACTATACATGATACAAAGATGTTGAATACAAAGATTCTTACTACAGTTTACTTTGTTCCTAAGGACATTTTGTTCCTCCTGGGGCTTTTCCTGTTCTGAGTGTCTGCGTCTGTGTGTCCCCTTTATGCCCTTTGTCTTGTGTGGGGAACATATGTTCGACATACAATGCTGATAAATACTAAAGACTTTGGTCTACTGGCCAGATGTTGGGCTATCCTTGGCAGGAGATCCCTTAGGTAAAGAATACTGCACCAGTGAAGGGAAGGACATCTACTGTTATGGTAAGATTTCACACAACTGTACTTTCTTTGTCTATATAATTGACCAGACAGACTGACTGAAGTGCAGGAAGTACATTACTTGCCTGCTATGACAGTGAAGTAGCTCATAAACTGAAGTGCAAGCAGCAATACCTATACCAAGAATTATCACCTTCTTTAATGGGTAGCCATCTTGTATTTGTCAGGATTAAGTAGCAATGATGATGTTAAAGGTTCAGGAGCAAGAATCAACAAACCTTCTTAAAGTGCCATAGTGATACAGGAGACACGTACAGACAGGAGCAAACCACCTATTATTTAATATCAGGGAATTAGTTTATTGGTGAGGGCCAGAATATCAGCACAGATGAAAAAGGAGACTCTCCAGCACAGAACAGAATTTGTCCAGATGTATTGATCTGCCTGCTGCTGGCACATTCAAACCTAGCTTTAGTATAAGTGCCCTTTTCCTACCTCTTTCTTTTATTCTTTCTGAGTCTCTCATTCACCACCTTTGATATGGCTGTGACTTTATGCATTGTATTCATCCATCATCCTTCCCCCCTTCCTCTACTTTAGACATAAGGCTGCTTACTCTTCATTTTGACTCTCATATTTCCCTCTTTGTCTTCAAGAGGTGTTGTTCCTCATTCCTACAGTCCTCACATCTGATGTTGTCTCTTACACAGATCTTTACTTCCCCATCCATGCTCTCTGTCTCTCTGTTTCTCTTAAACAGGCTATACCAGGGTATCCCGCTTACTTTCATGCTCTTGTAACTGGTCCATATTGATGCAGTTCTATCACTAACCACTCTCCCTGCCTGCATTACTGATTCCTTCCCAGATTCCTTATACTGCATAATCTAGTCATGCCCACACCTCTGCTGTGTTCATTCGCCCTGTTTTCCTGTAGGCAGTGTTATTTCCAAACTTCTAAAGATCTCCTCTTACATTTTAATGACTCCCTCACCTGTAGTCCATCAAGACAGCTTTGAGCACTACTGCCCTTTTGGTTTAAAGAAGCCCCTCCCACATAGAACCTCTGTAGCAGATCACCTTCATTCTCCTTCCACTCCCGGACTCTTCACCCTTGACTGTTGCCACCACCAGTCTATATACTTCCCAGCTTATCTCTTTCATTAGTCTGCTGGCTGCTGGTACAGACCACATTTCTGAATATGCTATTTCCTAGCTTATATTTGACATCAGTCTTCCACCAACCTGTCCCTTCTTGCTGTCTCTTCAATTGTTTCATATGACAAGTCATTGCTAGGTACATACAGCATAAGATGCAGTGTCCTCTCCCATCTTGGATGTCTCCTACAGGTCTAAGCCTGGTTTCATTGTAATCAGGTAGATCCTTCTTCCATCAACAAAAGCATTATTCCCTTCAGCAATCAGGTCTCCAATTAACAAAACCCGTTCTCTATTTCCACAGTAATGCCCCTGTGTTGTGTTCCTTCCTGCTCCATATTACTAAATGTTTTTTCTGTCAGTTTTCCTTGGCCAGTTTCATCCTTGACCTTTTTGCTGGTTGCCACCTGCTTTGTGTTCTACTTGATTTCTGACTTGTCTCTGCTGTGATCAATAGGTGTAGTAATATAATGTAAAAGACCTTCACACTGCTCTCTACTCCTCAGTCCCTTGCATCAGTCTCCTCATCTTTAAGCTGCACATCTCCACCTTTTCTCTTTCCAGCTCCTCTTGTTGAACCAGCCACTGCTCACTACATATACAGGACACCATAATCCTGTCCTTTCCTTTCCTCTCCCTTTTCACCTGTGTCAACAATCGCTTCCTCCCTTGCCTCGTCCGATATCCATACTGATAAGTTCCCACCAGCAGCACCCATTCTGCTCCTCATAGACTAGCTCTTTCACTTCCACTTCTCTGCTATATCTGCATACCTCGTGAAACAAAGTAAGGGGCTCTCTTCATTTGCCTGTACAACTGTTCCATCGGAGCCTTCCTCATTCCGTCCCTCTGGCTGAAGCCCGTCCCTACCAGTTTCTCTCCTGCTCTTCCTGTGTTGCAGCCGACTGTATGCAATCCCCTGGCTCTGTCTTTCATTCTTCATTTATCACCATTGTCTGCCCTTACCCATCAATCTTGGCTTCCTTTGACTTGCCATCTTTATCTCAACAGCCTCACTCACCTTTTTCTTTATTTCCTTCTCTATTTCCTGCATATTCTCTGTCCCTCTACTTCCTTCTACTGTTCGTTTTTTGTTTACTGCTCTACTTGCTGGTGCTCTGCTGCTATTGCCTGTCTCGTCATATCCACTACCTACTGGCATCTTGCCTTTTCCCACTCTATCCTATCTTCTGCCATCTTAAATAGATACATATTATCTGGTACACGTCTGACCTTCCTTCTCTAAGCAGAGAGTCCTCTCCCATACTGTCCCGCAAAGTTCATCCATAAACTGCAGGCCCTGCACTGCTGCATTCTCCATGCCACTTGAGACCCACAACATAAGCACTTTACCTCCCTCTCTCTCACACCTGTCTGCTCCAGCTTGTACTTCTCCCTTTCTCCTGTCCCTTTCTTGAATCATGCCTTTTAAGTTTTCCTTTTTCATAATTCTTCAGCACCTGGTTAGGCCTTTCAATTTCAAGTCTGTGTACTGGTATGGGCCAACAAATACTGGAAAAGTAAACATGCACTTCAGTAGCAGGCAGGCAAATAACACCTGAATTGCTAACAATATCTGACAAAAACAATTAAAAAGTGTCTTTTATTATGTGTTCTATACGAGATATCCTGCATATACTCAACTCCAGAGACCTGCTTTGATCTATTATATCACTTTTTTTCAGTATTTGCTCAATTGTTGCAGTTGTTTTATATATATATATATATATATATATATATATATATATATATATATATATATATAAAGATTGTTTGCATTGTATTTTTATTTTTGTTACATTTTTTGTATGTGTTGGCCTTTTGTAAGTCTTTGTTTTTCTATCACCTATTACAAACAGAGGCTGTCTTCTTCCTTTAGAAGAGCATTAAAATTTACAAACTTTTGTTTGAGATATATGGTTTACCCTCAGTAATTCGACACACAGGTGCTTGAGTCCAACTGCATGAGTGCCATGGAAATGCTTGCTCCTGGGTCCAGAACAGTAGGGAGTTTAGGTGTTCAGTGTTTGTGATGGGTATACTGGTATTCGGTATTCTGACTTTTGTGGAATGGTTTTGGCCACTAGTGGACTCGACCTTCTGTGTGTCGATCTAATGATAGTAGACATATATGAACCCCTAATTCATATATATCAAAACTTTTTACTTTAGGGGTTGGGAATGTGTGTGTGTGTGTGTGTGTGTGTGTGTGTGTGTGTGTGTGTGTGTGTGTGTGTGTGTGTGTGTGTGTGTGTGTGTGTGTGTGTCCGTGTTTATGTGTGTGTGTGTCGGTGTGTGGGTATGTGTGTGTAGGATTAAAAACAAAACAGTGTAAGAAACTTCTCTGTGTGGAAGATTTTCAATCCATATATCTCTAGTTAATCACTGTATATTAATCAGATCAGACAATAGGGTAGGGCCAGCTCGAATGTCACACTGATGGGAGAAGGGATGTGAATTTAACATGTGTACCAATAACACTTTGTTTTACAGCACAATAAACCACTCCCTTGCCAGATAAAAAGTAAATATATATATATTTAGAAAGCTTGTGAGGAAACTATTACTCGATTTTTGTTTTACTTGGATCGCTTGTCTATATACTTAAATAATTTTCGAGTGTAAAAAACTTCTCCAAAGCCAACTTTATGCTACTTAAGTCAGAAGTGACAAACTTCCTGGCACCCATGCAGACGGGAGCTGAAAGTTCAATTGCTGAATCCTACACTAAGGCACTGTACGAGCACATCCACTCATGCATGAATCGTGCCATCGCAAATAGAACCAAGACACTCTCCTCCAAAAAAAGGAAGCCAATCTGGTGGTCCCCTGCCATAAACAAACTATACAACAGAAGGAAGAAACTGTTGCAGAAAAGAGGAAAATCCCAGGATGCAAAAAAACTCCCTTACCAGCCTCAGTAAGAAGCTGAAATCCCTCATAAAATACTACAAAGCTAGTTACAAAAATAAAATTGCCAAAGATTCCAAAGACAACCACAAGGCATTCTATAGTTATGTCAAGAATCTAAATGGCAATGCTCAGATCTGCCCTGAGCTACAACAGAATGGCATTTATTATACTGACCCCAAGGATATTGCCAATATCCTGGCAGATCGATTTAATGCCAAATTCACCCCCCTCTCACCCCCTAAAGGGTCCATCTTAATACCAAAAGATTGCCAAATTCCAGTAATCACAGCCACACAGGTAAAAACCGCACTCTCCAAAGCTAAGAATACAGCATCCATGGGACCAGATGACATCCCAGGATGTGTACTACATGAACTGCAAAATGAACTGGCACCTCACCTAAGTGTCATGTTTAATCATAGCCTCACCTCAGGCTTCATGCCCACTGAGTGGAGCACAGCAGATCTGCAAGGGCATGGAACGCATTATCATGGAACTTATAAACAAAGACATTGGAAACCTTCAAATACTGCACCCCACCCAGTTTGGGTTCGTGAAGGGCCGATCTTGTTTCCTGAACCTGATTGACTTTTTCGAATCAATCTCCAATGCTGTGGATGTGGGTAAGGCGGTCCACACAGCCTTTCTGGACCTTGCCAAGGCCTTTGACACCATCCCCCACTCTGGAATTATAGATAAACTTACTAAGCTTGGCATAAATCCCTACGTCACTTGATGGGTTGCCAACTGGCTTACTGACAGAACCCAGACTGTAAAAGTAGCTGACTCCAAATCCAGCTCCAGACAAGTGGCAAGTAGAGTACATCAGGGTTCAGTTCTGGGACTGCTCTTGTTTGGCATCTACTTTTCCGAAGTACAGGCCAACACTAAGGAACTCTGGCTAACAAAGTTTGCAGATGGCTGCAAACTGGGAGCCATTATTGAATCCCCAAATGACGTGGATATTCTACAAAAGGGCCTTACAGAAACAGATGCTTGGTGCCAGAGCCATGGGCTCAAGCTTAATGCCAAGAAATGTATAGTTATCCCCTTTGGGAAAAAACATGTACCCATGAATTACCACCTAGGTGGCAGTACATTAAACACCGAAAGTGTGATGAGAGACTTAGGGACACAGGTGGACAGTGGTCTCATCTTCGATAACCACATCGCCACAACAGTCAGAAAATCCTTCTATGTGGCACACCTCATCACTAAGGGCTTCTCATCCAGAAAAAAGGATGTCATTGTCCCACTGTACTCATCCCTCATTAGACCCATTATAGAGTACAATGCCCTGTTTAGTATGTACCTCACAAGACATCTGCAACAGATGGAAAGGACGCAGAAATACCTCACTAAAAGAATCACAGGCCTAAAGCAGATGCCCTATGCTTACCATCTAAAACAACTCCAGCTATACTCTGGCATATCGTCTACTCAGAGGCGATCTCTGCTTAACATACAAGGCCGTGTCATACCCTGAGCTGTTGGACATGCTCCACTTAAAGAAATACCAATCCCTCATAGCCACATGCTCCAGAGATCTAAACCTTGTCATCACAATGAACAAAACATGCTGGTGGGATAGGTTCCTGACCCAGAGACTCCCCATACTCTGGAATAGACTGCCCATACATGTCAAGCAGAGCACTTCCTTGGCCCTCTTCAAAAGGAACCTTGATGATTGGATGGAAGATAGGAAATTCATCCCTGGGATCACGTCAGTCGCCCTGCTAGACAGGGGTCCAGGGAAGTAAATATTATGGGAAGAAATATTCAGGGAATTGTTTGGCTAGGTTTGTACAGGCCCTAGGTCCGATAGCCTAGTACCAACCTATGAACCTATGAACAGACTGACTGCCTTGTTTGAATTACTTTCAAGTAGTTAGTAATTCTGTACAATTATATATTTTTTATTATTTTTATTTTTTTTTTACTTAAAATGAGTTTAAGTTCGCTACTTCTGCTACTATTGTCTGATCTGATTAATATACAGTTATTAGCTAGAGATATATGGACTGAAAATCTTCCACACAGAGAAGTTTCTTACACTGTTTTGTTTTTGGACCCACTATACTTGTTTAGCGGGTTGTTTTGAGACTTCGGGGATACCATGGAGATTACTTGTTTTTTTTTGTGTAGGATTAACATGCATTAATAAAGTGATACAGGGGGATCGTGGATATTATGAAAAATAAGCTTGGTCTCATTGAATAATACTTAATTTTATTACAAGCTATCCTTAGACCCCACAAAATATTTTAAGATTATCACTGATACATTTTTAGAATCTAAGGGGTTGTAGTGATTTAAGACTCTAGCTAATGATAAATAACTTGTTAAAGCAATATTTCTATCCATTACCCAGGATATACAAGCAGAAACAGCCAACTCCACACAAATTGTTTCTGGAAGAGATTCATTAACAGAATCCCAACAGCATTTTTAAAAGATTGCTACTTTTATTTCCAGCTTCTATTAAAGACATCACAGAGTTCGTTCAGTTGATGGGCTTTATTCATATGTGAAACTCGGACAATTAAAATCTAAATGGCTGCCAATTCACTGTTAACGAGCCTACAATTCAAATAAAAAGTAAGTAAAAAGAAAAGAAAAGTCTGTATGTGCATTTGTCTTGATGTGTGTATTTGTGAATGGGCTTGTACAATACTCTATATGAAACCTTCCATAGAAATGTAGTATTAAATGCCACTAACTGCCACTCCACCCCCACACACTATTATAAATGCACCAAGGTCAAAGTTTTTATGCCTTAGGCATTTATGCAGTTGGGAACTAGACTTTCAGTCTAAATGAAAAAGAGATTTGTAGAAAGGAATTACAAAGACTATGCAGTAAAATCTGTGGGTTTACAAGAGGTGCGTGTGTGCTAGTATCTCATGACACACCTTTTTTGCTGCCACCTCTTCAAAAAAGCAAGTGTTTGAAGTCCCACTAGCTCAATCTCCCATTCCTGCATAGCTCCGACAAACACTAGATATTATACACTACATAGCCTACCAGCACCGTAACCCTAAACCTAAAACTCCCACCCCATTCCTAACCTGTCTCCTCAGTCCCTAATTCTAAACTTCCACTACCCCTCCTTATTCCTAAAGTCCCCAGTCGCTGTCTAAACCTAAAATTCTAAGCCCCCAAGCCTAAATTCCCTGATTCTTCCCTAACCCTAAAAACCTACCCAGTTCCCAACCTGCCTTCTCGGTCCTTAACCCTAAACCTCCACGACCCCTCCCTATTTCTAAAGTCCCCAGTCACTACCTAAATCAAGAACTCCAAATTCCCTCTTTAAACCCAAATTCCCAAATTGCTCCCTAAACCGAAAACTCCTTTCCTTCACGCAAATCCTAAAACTCCATCTCCTTTCCCCAAACCTAGATTGCCTGATGACTATGAATCTACCTTCCTGCTCCTTAATCCTGACCCCACCCTCCCTCCCTCTAATCCCAAAATCCCAACCTGCTCCTTCTCCACAGCTGCTTGCCTAAAGTCATATTCGAGTTTTAGCATGAGCAGCACTCCCTCCCCACAGCTGCAAACAATAGCCCACACAAGCTACAAAACATTGAAGTCCTTGGCTTGGAAACAGTGGGTTTTGATTGCATTGGACTCAAACAGTTTTAATAGATCCAGAATCTGACTATGAGCAGGTTGATAAAACTTCTCATGCTAAGGCTTTATCTTATAAATCTCTCCTATGGCAATCTCAAAATAAGGCCTCTATTCAGTTCATAATCAATTTTGGTACTAATACTTTCAAATTTAACAGATTGCCCAAAAACACTGACATCTGTTAAGTAATGACAATTTTGTTTTGTATTTATAGACCTTCTTCTATTTACTTACAGAAAAGGAAAAATGTGCAAATATTTTTTCTGGCTTTGAAAAAAATGTTTGGGTAATATTTCCAAGTATACACATACTTTTCAGTTATTTTCCATGTGACAACTCTATAATTTTTAAATATATTTGCCAAACAATGTTTTTGCTTCAATAAACATAAAAAGAAGATATGAGACTAGAGGTTTTATTGCATTTAAAAAATAATGGATTATTTCCATGCAGTATTTGTCTGTGCAGCATTTTATATTGGACAGGCTTTTGTGTCAGTGAAAATTACATCTTTCTATGTACATTAGCAATATTAATTGAAAGTGGGAGCAAAATGCACTTTATTGACATGTTTCATCTCACCCTACAGCAAGATTTACCTTTAATGAAATAGGGTTATAGGCGAAGACCTAAACAGTTCACAGAAACATAGCATTCAAGATAATAAAGAACAAACATGGATACTCACCTTGGGGATGTAGTTCAGTTTGGTTTAAAAGATCAGTTATAGATGTTTTAATTTATGTGCTTATACATGACATGACATAACTATGACATTCAAAGCATGTTTAGGACAGCCTTCTTAAGAATAAATCATTTAGTGAACCATTTCATATTTGTTATGATATAGTCATAGATAAAGGCTGAATTTGCCCTTTACTATTAATGGTTTCTTGTGTGTGTGTGTGTGTGTGTGTGTGTGTGTGTGTGTGTGTGTGTGTGTGTGTGTGTGTGTGTGTGTGTGTGTGCGTGTATATATATTTATTGTTTTCATTTTGTGGTTCTTTAAATGAAGTCCTTGATTTTTCTTTATCAACTGATGTTTTGTTGTGCTGTAGTCTTTGTGGAGTAGTTGAGTAGTTTATATATATATATATATATATATATATATATATATATATATATATATATATACAGATGAATAGTTATGAATACACACATACACACATGCACAGACAGACACACGCACACACACACACACACACACACACACACACACACACACACACACACACACACACAAACATAGAAAGAGAGAAAGATGCCACCTGCCGTATAATGTTGATTTTATCTCAAAAAGACATTTCAGATGTTAACAAATGAAACATTGCTCTTGCCTGAATTTAAAGAGCTAAATCTTTAATAGGTCAAAAATATTATACCTTCAGATATATTCTTAGATGTATATTATCTACAAATGAGAAATCCAGACAAAAGAATTAACAAATATAGGTCACTGTACCATCAACTAAAAACACCAAAATACTTAAAAAGCAATACTTCTAAACAAGAAAATGTAATCTGAAAGCAAATTAAGTCAAGGAGTAAAGAATGAAGAGAAAGACAACAGATCTATATAAAACATCTTAAATATAAATTGCAGGGTCTGTATTATAAAGCTGAAAGCTCTAAAGAGCGAATACAAGTACATCGACACATAAAGAGTGATAAACTCTACCGAAAAATAATAAAAACTGTGGAACTGTTTAAAAATAAAAATAATTGCCAGTAAACGGCCATACACTTCAAGATAAAATTTAATAATGACAAAGACAAATAGAAAACCACGTATTTAGCGCTTTCATCTCGCAAAATACGTGGTTTTATATTTGTCTTTGTCATTATTAAATTTTATCTTGAAGTGTACGTCCGTTTTCTAGCAATTATTTTTATTTTTAAACAGTTATACAGTTTTATTATTTTTCGTTATAGTTTGCCACAGTTTTATACAGTTTTTGGTCTATTCAACTTCATGGATACCCTGGACAATTTAAATTTGTCTTGTCAGGGACTGCCGTTGTTGACGTTAGTTCTCGAACCGAACTTTTAGAGCTGAGGGAAGAAGTTCACCAGCTGAAGGGTGATTTGACCATGTTGATAGAACTTTTGACTCAAAGGGAAGTAATTTCCTTGCATGGAGGCGGAGACAGCGGTGAGAACACACAGCCCAGCATGAATATGCATGAGGCTAACCATGAAAGGAAGCAAGATTTGAGTCCAATTGGTTCGTCGAGTCAGATGACCGGGAGGCAGGAATTACAGTATTCAGAAGGTACGGTGCTATGAGGACAGTGTTCTGCCTCAACTGCTGTTTCAAATGCAGGATTTACTTCAACGGTCATTTCACAACACAAGAATGTATCAATGGATGACATACGAGGAAATCAAAAACATACTAAAGGTACTGTACCAGCCCAAAATGCTACTGGTTGTGTAGATAAATGAATACAGGTTTTTCAGTTACCAACAGCAGCTGAGAATACTGACATTATTTAAAATAACGATAATAATGCGAAGTTTAACAAATTATTAACTAAGCAATTTACTTTTGCGAATTCTAGCAAAAGTGATGAGACATTATCCAGGGTTTTGTCACACAATAATGGCAAAGAGTTTGGTTCTATAAAATACTTGATTTTCCACTTGGAAAAGAGACTATTTAAATTTAAAACAATTCAGATAGACATTGCCTACTTAAATGAATGCTTAGCTTTGAATGTTGTCCCACTGGGACTTAGAATGTATAAATTTCCTTTTGGTGTCTTCTATGATAGTGAAGTTATTCAAGACTTCACATAATTTTTCGATGAAGTAGGAATGAATTTAATGAAGAAAACTGTTTATTATGATAAAAGGCAGAAGGCCACTTTATCACAGGAAGTTGAAGGCCTGGATGTAAAAATTAGGGAGGATTTGTTTTTTTCACAGTATACCAGTTTGTATTACAAAGTATTGGATAAAATTGACAGGAGATGTAATAATATCTTTCATAAGAAAAAACGTAAACTTGAGCATGACTTAAAACAATACCAAAACAAACAGGTGTATTTTACACCACACATTCCTAATGATAAAAATGATGCAAAAGGACAACAAGAGGGGAAATTTAGAAGTTACAGTGAGGTTTTGAGGGACAAACAAGAGAATGGAAGTACTAGTGAATGTATTATAGATGAGAGTGAGGGTTTTCAAATGGTCAGGCGCTCGGAAAGATTAGCCGAGAGAAATGCACAAAAAGGGGATTACAGGCCCGACAATTACCCACAGACACAGGAAAAGATATTTTTTATCAGAACAAAACCAGGTACAGGAATTAACCAAACATATTGTAAATACTTACAATGGATTTACAATTTACAATTACACAGAGAGAGAGATTACTACTAATTATTTTAATTTATCGGCTAAAGATATTAAATTCATCCCGGAAGGTAAGGGTAACTTGGTGGATGATATTGCAGCTCTTAAATTATACAAAAGGTAATTAAATTTAAAACTCCATTTTCAGGAGTCAGTAATAGGAGCATCAGACACATCATCTCAGGAGCACAATATGTGGAAAAAGAGAAGCACATATAACCCACCATACATCCCCTTTTGGATACCTTTGAAAAATTAGTAATGGAGGATATATATATATATATATATATATATATATATATATATATATATATATATATATATATATATACCATCCATAGGTCCAACAGACAGATCCCTTGGAATTTGACCAGGGAAGAATTTGGGCTATTATTAGAGTTAAGGGGAGATAAAACATTACGTATTATGAACCCAGATAAAGTGGGTGGGGTGGTTTTATTTAAACAAGACGATTACATCAATGAGATGCAGCAGTTACTCTTTGAGGAAGAAACATATTTAATTGTGTCTAGGAATCAAATTAATGTTTCATATTCCAGAATAGACTCATACCTCAAAGACTTTTTGCTAGATACTAGAATAGATGTGGATCTGTACATTTTTATGTGTAGAAAACATCACACTATTCCAGTATTCTTTGGAATACCAAAAATCCACAAAAGTGTACTAAAACCTCCTTTTAGACCTATTGTAGCCGTAAGGGGTTCTAAAACACACCCCTTAGCAGTATTTGTTGATCAAAGTATACAGCACATGATAGAAAAAACACCTCACCTGGTCAAGGATTCTTGGGATTTCTTAGGTACTCTAAAACAAGAATTATGGTCCCAGGATTTGATATTTTTAACCATAGATGTCAAGGACCTCTTTACTGTTATTCCTAAGGAAGAGGGTCTAGATTTTTTTTGAGGAAACATTATTTCAAAACTCAGATGTGTCTCATGATAAAGTTACTTTGATTTGCAAAATCATGAGGTTGATATTGGAGAACAATTTCATCTAGTATAAGGGGAATACTTTCAGCAAATCCAGGGGGTTGTAATGGGGGCAGCTTGCACCCCGGTCTATGCAAACTTGGTTCTTCTTGGTTGGGAAAGTAAATATGTGATAGATTGTCCATTCTGGAAACAAATAAAATCATATTCACATTTTCTTGATGATATTTTTATTTTGTGGCAGGGTACAGTTGTAGAGATACAAGAATTTAGTAGTTACTTAGCTCATTCCCTCCACTACAGCTCTTTTGAATGTGCACCTTTAACTCCCAGTGGGCGTGGCTTAAGCCTTTAAAAAATGAAGTTATCACCTTACAGTCCTAGAAAATTCTCATTGACAGAGGTCAAATATCAATGCACTTGTGTTTGCCATCACATATGCTTCAAGACAAAATATTCTGGTAGCTTGTAATTAACATGGTTTTTGAATTATTAATGCAAATATGAGCAATCAATATTTGATGCCTGGAGGATCAGTAGGAGTTAACTGCAGAAGATGCCTGGAGGAGCACTAGGCTATAATGAGTAAAGTGGGACAACCAAATTCCTGGAATTTACTTAAAACACAGTATTAATTACTTGGATATCTCAATGTTGCATGTCATTAGGGGTTTTAAATCAAGAATATTTAGAAAAGACACTTTTTGTAATGGTTACTTACATTTCAATAGTAACCATCCCCTCCAACTGAAAATGAGCATTATAAGGGGACAGGCAATAAGAGCAGCCCGTATGACATCGCACATGGAGGATGTAAGGTTTGAGCTGGATACCATCATGGAAATGTTTCTAGGGAGAGGGTATCCTAGGCTTCTCACAGAGGAAATTATTGAGGACGTCTACAGGAAATGGGGTACTTATTATAAGCCACTTCTGGGAGTGGGCTTGGTTAAGGAACAAAATACCTTAGTCAACAGCACATATAGTAAAGCTTGTGTATTACAATTTAATCATTTAACTGATAGTATACAAAATGCATTCATATAAAACTGGAATATATTCAGGACTAACAAAGAGTTATTTGTGAAGGTTGGGACCAAACCTAGATTTGTCATGAAGACAGCACAAAATTTTAAGAAATTATTAGAATCTAACTACACAAAACAGGATAATTTAGTCCAAGGAGCTTTAGCTTGTGGCAGATATAGCTAATGCCCATTTATTTTGAAGGATGCCACCTTAAGGTTAAATAATTATATGCGAAGTTTGGTATTTTTAAAAAAAGCTAATTTTTTATTTTATTTTATTTTATTTTACATTTGTTGACCGGGCTAGTCCAACTGGATATATATCCGTTTACAGAAGAGGCCTGGGGAGAAAAGCTCCAGTACAGGCAAAACAAACAATGGTATATCACAAAAAAAAAGTTATCTTGAAAAAAATATAAAAGGTAAAAAAGAGAATTGCAAAATAAAATCTGAATACTTATAAGAATACTTATAAGATAAGTTCAACAAATTAAAAAATAGGCATACTTTTAAGAAGTAACTCTCAACAATAGAAAGTGTAAGTTCGGAGCTCAGGATGGGGGAAGGGTAGCAAAATTCGATGTGAGGAGACATACTTTCAGTCGGGATTAGTACAAGGACATAGCCATTGAGTTTTAAGATGTTCTTTGATATGTTTTTTGAACAGAGAGGTAGAGTCTTGATTAGTTATTTCTTGAGGGAATTGATTCCAGTGTTTACCTATGGAATTTGAAATTAACGCATCCCCAGCTTTATTGTATGATTTAGTTGAGGACACTAGGAGTTTATTTGCAGAGCGAAGTGTGGCTAGATTTTTATAAGGAGAAATCAGTTTTGCCAGGCTAGGAGTATTGTCAGGGAAGTGAAGGCTCTTATGAATGACAAGTAATTGTTGGTAGAGTAGGTGGTTGTTAAGCTCTAGCCAATTTAGTTGTTTGAGGTTGAGACAGTGGTGAGTTCTGAGGGGAGTAGCAGTAATGAATCTGGCTATACTATTATAACAGGTAGAGAGTTTGGTAATGTTATTTTTAGATAAGGTAGTATATATAGCTGAGGCATAAAAAAGGGTGGAAATCAGGTGGATCTGTGCAATGTTTTTTTCTGGCTGCTGGGGTAAGGAAGGGTTTAATTCTGTAAAGTGTCCCAATTTTTTTATTTACAGCTTTAATAGTAGTGTTAATATGGTCATCAAAGTTGAGATGGTTGTCAATGGTTACACCTAATAGTCGAGTGGTTTTATCAGGGTTAATAGATGTAGAATTATTTGAGGAGATAGTGAAGAATGGTATAGGAGATTTATTAGTAGGAGTAAAGAGAAGAAGCTTAGTTTTTTTGGGGTTAAGGAGGAGGCAGTGTTGCATAAACCATTTTTCAACGTTTTGGAAAGCTATTTGGGTGATAGACTGGAGGGAGGAAACATTTTTAGCAGTGCAGATCAAAGTAGAGTCATCTGCATATTGGATGCAGGTAGCTTGTGGCACATTCAAGTAAAGGTCATTGATGAATAATGAGAAAAGAAGGGGTCCTAAGATTGATCCTTGTGGAACACCAACATTTACTGGAAGTAAGCACAATAGTTTGTTCCCCCAAAGCACTGTTTGTTGCCTGTTAACGAGATAGCTTCTAAACCATTGTAGAGAATGTGAGCTGAGAGAGAAGAGGTTGAGTTTTTCAAGAAGTATATTATGGTTAACCATATCAAAAGCTTTTGATAGGTCTATGAATAGTGCTGAGGAGAAACGATTATTATTTTGATTATTATTTATGGAGTCAGAGAAGGAAAGGAGGGCAGTGGTAGTGCTGTGGAAAGGTCTGAATCCATGTTGACAGTCAGCTAGAAGTTTGTTTTGGAGAAGGTAGTTAAGAAATTGTTTGTGTACGCATCTTTCCATTATCTTAGCTAATGGGGACAGTAAGGCAATAGGGCGAAAGTTGGAGCGCTCAGTAGAAGAGCCCCCTTTATGTAGAGGAATTATATGAGATATTTTCCAAATGGTTGGGATCCTTCCTTCAGAGATAGTCCTATTAATCAAAATAGATACAGGGAGATAAATAGCTTTTGCAGCTATTTGTAAGTATTCAGATGGGAGTTGGTCAGCAGATGGGGTACAAGGTTTAAGTTTGATGAGAAGCTTATAAATAATGGATGAAAAGACAGGTTGAATTTGAAAGGCTTTAGATGAGACTGGAGAGGTATTTTGTGGGGATGCAGTAGGTGTGGGTAATGAATTAGCTAGGGTTAGAATAGCTTCTGTAAAGTACTTATTAAAGGCATCTGGGATCTGAGAAGCATTGTTGAGGTTAAAGCCAGAAGGGATGGGGGTAGGTGAATGTCCTGGTTTAAGAAGTTTATTAACACCTGACCAGAATTTTTGAGGCGTATTTTGACTAGTTTTTTGTAGATGAAGATAAAATTCCTTTTTGTCTCTAAGAGTATCTTTCTTGGTGGCATTTCTTAATTGTTTGAAAAGGAGGTGATCAGATGAACATTTGGTAGCTCTCCATTTAGCCCAGGTTTTATTTCTAAGGATCATTTTTTCTTTAGTTTGCTTTGTTAGCCATGGGGCAGTCTTGGCTCTTAACCTAGTAGAGCGTAATGGAGCGTGATAATCAATGATTTGTAGAAAGTTTTTGTTAAAATAGGTCACTGCTTCATTAAGTTCAAGGTGTGTCAAAGGCGACCAGTCACATGCCTGCAATTCAGCAAGGAAGTTATCAGGGTTGAAAAATCTTTTTGAACGGCATGTTCTTAGTTTATGAGTATTAGGATTATTTAATTTTTGTCTGAAGACATATGTAAGTATATGATCACTAATACTGTCAGGAAGGGTTCCAGGAGTATAGCTGTTGGGGGGGGTGATTAGTAAGGATCCAGTCCAAAATTGTCTCTTTATTATTTGGTTTATGGATTCTAGTTGGAGTTGTTATTAATTGCGAGAAACCATAAAGATTAATATGGTTAGTAGGCTGCTGGGATGAACAGGTTTTCCAGTCAATGTTGAAATCACCAAGTATTATGGTTTCTTGGGGTAGTTGGTTTGAAAGTGAACTAAGTAAGTCTTCTAGAGTTTGAATATTATTACCAGGGGGAAGGTACATGCAAATTAGATAGATAGCTTTATTGTTGTTAATCTGAAGTTTGGTTGATAAAATTTCAGCTTTGTTACCTGTTAATGGAAGCTCATTATAAAGGGTAACTTGTAGATTAGATTTATAGATGATGGCTATGCCGCCACCTTTCTTCTTCATGCGGTCATATCTAAGTATGTTATAGCCAGGAGGGGTAATTTTCTGGTCTTGAGTAGAGGGTTTTAACCAAGTCTCTGTTAGACATAATATGTCAAATGCGTGCAAGTGAAGGAGTGCATGGAGGTGGTGAATTTTGTTGTTGACGCTTCTAATATTAAGGTGAGCTTTTAGAAGGGAGTTGGTTGCTTTGGTACATGAAGAAAGAAGAGGTGAAAGATTAATATTTGAATCATATTCATTCATGATAGAGGGACCGGGATTCGGATGAACATCACCATGTAGGAGGAGGTGGTGATGGGAGAAAGGTAGTAATTTGAGAATTTTAAGTGAGATATTAAGAATCTTTTTATTAAAGCAGAAGGTCATGTGAGATATCCTATGGTATTTTGGTAGTAGATAGTTGGAAGAACAGGTAATGTTACTATGATTAAGGGTGCTGAAGAAAGAGGAAGGTAGAGTTTGTTGCAGATGAGGGTTTTGTGCATATAAAGTGTTAATTTCAAAAAAAGGTGGTGTAGTAAGATAAAGAAAGAGAGGCTGTAGCAGTAGTAAAGAGAAGGATATGTAAGCAAAAAGCTTTAAGTGATGGTGACATGGTAGTGATTAGCTGAAGGGATAGTATAACTTGTAAAAGATGTTCAGATTAAGAACAAGTAGATCAGTATTGATTTGTGTAGTAGGGTGTAAAGGAGATAAGTAATCGAAAGTTATGGTAGGAGATAGTTAGATCTAGTCCAATATGATGTAAATGCTAGATAGGTAGTAAGAGAAATTTAAAGTAGGGCAAGGTATGATAAAATAATAGAAGAGGAGGATGTAAGAGACAATGTTAAATAGAAGTTGAAAGGAGATATGAATCAGATAGTTTTAGAGTTGGAGGTCAGAGATGGGTGGATAAGATGGAGGGGAGGGAAGAAAGAGAGGTATAAGTTAAGGGGAGGGGTCTAGTAAGATGGCTGGAGATAGATTAGGAGGATTAGGGGGAGTATATAGTGAGGTATAAGTTAAGGACCCCTGGGGTGGGTGGGATTTGGGGGTAGGGAGGGGAGCGGAGTGGGCAGACACAATTTGGGTGAGAGCAGTGGAAGAGAAAACAATCAGGAAGTAATTAGCCAAGGTAAGTAGGCTGGAAACAAGAGATAGCTAGGGTAGCCAGAGGATAGGGGAAAAAGGAATAAGTGAAGATAAGGAGAAACAGTTTGGGTATAGGTACAAGGGAGGCTTAGAAATAGAGAAAAAGGTATAGGTAGACTCAAGGATAGATTGATATAACAGTAGGAGGTAGATATAGGCAGGACTCAAAAAGGAAGAACTACAAGGAAGAAGAAATAGTCAAGGAAGACACATTAAACATTTAGCATTGTTGCACTTCTAGGATGGTATATTTAGCAATATGTGATTCCTGTACAACTTTCTATGTAGGGAAGACGGAGTGTGCTTTAAAATCAAGAGTCTATGACAACATGAATGATATAAAGAACAAGAAATTAAGTAATGCTCTTTATAAGCATACACTGACTTGTGATTCCAAAAGATTTTTGTTTGGAATTTTAGAAAAAATGATTATTAACCCTAGAGGGGGAGACTGGAAAAATGTTTTGAAAAGGAAGGAGATGGAATAGCAGTTAAAATTAGCAGCAATGCTACCACCAGGTCTGAACGAGAGCATCTCCATCACACCTCTTCTAGTGGAAAAAGCTAATACTGTTTGAAGGTATTAGGTGATGCTTTTATGTTACTTTTATATCGCAAAATATTTTTTCTGAACATTTAAGAGTATATATTTGTGTATATTATTTTTGCATTTAAATGGTGGAATGGTAACACAACAACAGGGACTTGTATATGCTGTTTCTTTAAATGTTTAGTACTAATTTAACTGAATTTAGTGTTGATTGGTGGGTCAATCAAAGATTTTATTATAAAAAGATGTAGGAAATGCATTTTTTCTTTGTATTCTGAAGGAGTCTCACTGGAGAGATGAAAGTGCTAAATACTTGGTTTTATATTTGTCTTTGTCATTATTAAATTTTATCTTGAAGTGTAAGGCCATTTACTGGCAATTATTTTTAATTTTAAACATAAAGAGTGATGTACGAAAATAGCGAAACACGTATTTAGCGAAAATCAGAACAGTGAAAGTATTTGTTTGGCCAGCAGCGCGATCCTGGGGATAAAGAAATATATCCTTTTCCCCATTGTAGTGTGGTCCCAGAGTTGGTATATTTAAGTGTGGGGGGCGCAGTGTATTACTTTAGTTTTATTTAGTTAATTTACGTATACCTGCATGGTGCTGTTGTTTAAAGAAACACACCCAGTGTTTTGATTTTCACTCAGTATGTGTTTCACTATTTTTGTACATTGCTCTTTATGTGTTGATGTACTTGTATTCGCTCTTTAGAGCTTTCGGCTTTATAATATAGACCCAAATTGCATATACTATTGTTTGGAATTTAAACTTAAAATCTGCAAATCTAAATTCAGTGCAATTAACTAACCTGCAGAAGACTAGAATCCAAGCTGCTGTTGTAAGGAGATGTAAACCATTAAAGCTTATTTGTAAACAAATAAGTTGGTAATCAATATTTAACTCAAACAACAGTAAACTTATCCCTAAAAACATGTTTATGACAGCTGAAGCTGTAGAACAACTCATCTCTTTGCTTCTAACCCTTCAAGCCCCCCCTTGCTATTTCTGGAGTATGACTGAAAAGATGTAATATATTTTCCAATGGAGATAGCGGAAACATGTAAAATGTATTAGTAGATAACAGCTTCATGATTTATGAAGTTCTGCATAAAAAAACAGCAAACAAGGGTCAAATGATAAATCTGGCTGAGTGCCGTACATGTGGGTTCTAGGAAGCATGGAATGGTTCATTGCAGGATCAATACTAATTAAATGCTGTATCATTACATGGTAGGACATCACATGTTTTGGTGGGAGAGCTAATTATCAGGAATAAGAAAACTGAGCAGTGGACTACTACAGGGTTCAGTCCTGGGTCACTTACTCTTCAGCATGTTCATTTCTGTATTTGTTGTATCTGATGTATCTGAGGGAATAAAGAACAGTGGTAACCTCTTCACTGATGACAGGAAATTAGAGGAATCAGTGGAGGATGGGGGAAGAGCCCAAGGAAGACTATAGAAAGGCTAACTAATGGAGTCAAAAGGTGGCGATGATGTTCAGTTTAGACAAATGCAAAGTACTGCACATGGGCTGCAACAACTTTGGTATAAAGCATTTGCCTGAATGAGAGGTACTGATGACAAAAGAGGAGCAGAAAGATCAGTGGCAATCTGATCACACCTGGACTGGATCACCAGGAGCAAGAGTCAACCAAATACTGGGGTATATCATCAGGGGATAAATTCCAGCTGTAAAGATATATAATTCTCCCCCCTGCTCTAAGCCCTGGTCAAATCATGCTTTGAGTACTGTATGCAGTTAGGAGACCACACAAGGAGAAACATACAAAGCTACTTAAAGGATTCCAGTGTGCATGGAGATGGAGGAGAAAGGATTTGGCCAGATACTAGACAAGATAAAGATTTTCTCATGTGAGCCTATAACAGCCAGAAATTGGGGGAACCTGATGTGCTTATAGAAGATCCCGTCTGACAACAGTGAGAGGATTATACTAAGCAAGATGGACAGCAGCAGTAGGGGATCATTGGTGCAACAGCATATGCATTTCCACCACATTTCCCCATCATATGTCAAGCTACATGCATAAATTACTCAGCTTCTCATGTAATACAAATTTGTTTACTGCAGCCTTTCAAAACAAAGACTTGACTTTAAACTTTTAGAATTTACAATTCCAACATTTCTTAGATAAATTCCTTCCATTTTTCTTCTGGAAGTGTTTCTCACATGTCAGTACAGCAGTTCAGCAACATCAACCCTTGTTCTTCTTCAAACTCCAGGGACAGGCTCCTTTATAAATGCCTAAACTTTGAAATCTCTCCAGGTTCTCTCTAACACAAGTCCTGCCTACCCAGAGGCCTTAATTATGGACTCAGCTCCTGCTCAGCTCAACTCAGCTTAGCTCATCTCAGGAAATTTCCTATAGTCATGCTGTGAGGACCCCTTCCTCATATTACTTTAAATATACATGCTGTGCAGTACCTTCACTATACAGCAGTAATGACCTGCCTTAACATTCAGTTCAGAGTTTGGTCTATAGTACTTACACTACAAGATAGTAACAACCTACTGTTTTCTGGAATCTGAGGGTATTTAACTGTATGCTTCCCTACACATTACAGCATCACACCACAGTGGAGACATCCTATAGCAAGTTTAATCCTTTTTTATTCCTGTTTAACCATGTTGGCTGCTGTCCTAACCTTATTGTATCACACAGGACCCAACTGAGATACAATGGACTTCAGGTGACTGATGGCATTGTTCAATGCCATTACAAGGGCAGACAGACACAAATATGGGATGGTCCAACTAATAACCTTAACCCAGTTCTGGACCTAGTCTCTATTCCATAGTCTGTCTCCACTGCAGAAATTTTAAAGCTTATCTTTTTGCTAGGATGAGTTCCAAATCTTAATGATTTTCTCAGTCTTCTAGTTAAGGACACACTCATAACTGCTTGTGCCAGAATGAGTTTAGCTACTTTTAACATTACCGCATTACTCCATCTGCCTGTGTTCACAGGTCCCAATAATTCTTTGATTTCCACACATTCCTGTTTACTCATAAAACCTGCACCAGTATTATGTCTAACAGCAACGTGACTGTACTTACATTCCATAGTACTGACCATGTTATTTACAGTGTTATACACTAGTGCTTCTGTAAAACAACAACTTCCTGAAAGGTGATGAGTCAAAACTCAGAAGGGTGAAAACATCAAGTCCCCCTGCAGCTTCTACAATGTGTGAGCCAAGCTACCAACACCTCTGAACTAATATATACCAACTCCAAGGTTGTAGCGACTTGAAGAAGGGAGAAATCTCCCAAATCAAGTGAATCATTGCCAGCACACACTCAGAAATTGTAGTGGCAATGACTTCCAATGAAAAACAGCTTACAGCCTTATGCCGTTCATCTTTTTTTTCTTGCGTTCTACTGTGAATTGAGCAATTTCACAGCATGTAAGAGAGCATATTATACCTCATTAGGAACGTGTTAGTCTTATCATTTTGCACAGAACTATGCACTGACTAACAATTTGTTTACGTTAGTTTGCATAAAAGTGTACCATTTATTACAATCCATAGCCAAATGTCCAAACTGACATCATTTCTAACATTTTGATTCTAGGCAGTTTATGGCCATTACAAAAGTCCTAGCTTCTTTCAACTTTACTAGGTCAGGCAGTTCTTCTTCCATCTGTAGTACACAATATTTTTTTTCTAAAGAGTGCACAATCTTTTGGGGTAAAATAAACATTTACTTAACTTCCACAGCCATATTGAAAATACCAGGAAAAAGATCATCTCTCTTTCACTCTGGTCCCGTTGCTCCTGGAAAATCTCTCTCTCTCTCTCTCTCTCTCTCTCTCTCTCTCTCTCTCTCTCTCTCTCTCTCTTAAGACCAGCTAGAGCTGCAAAAGGCTAAGGAGTCTTACTTGCTCATCTTGAATACCAGCTCCCAATAACAGCCACAGCCTCTAAAAACCATCCATGCTACCGTCCACTGGAAACAAAAGCTGCTGATCCATTCTAGTTTCTTCCCTCAAGAAAACTACTGCATCACCTTCTCCAAAGCCAAATGGATATCAGCTTCCTACTGGGCTGAGCTACTCTGAGGGTTATTCTTTCCAAACTACTTCAACCAGGTGCCTTCCCACCTCTTACAGCCAAGCTCCATAATAAAACCACCTCTTACAACTTCTGCAACCTGCTCTAAAACTCTGGAAATCACCCCCCAACACCTAAAAGAAGTTTTTTTCCCATGTTCAGGGTGCAACAGTAAATGACACCTCTATTGAAAATTTGACTGCAGGTGCTATTTCACTGGGTACAGAGCCTAACCCCCTGCTCACCTGCATCATTCCTATTTTGACCTTATGTTCTCACCTGCTGCTTCCCTTTTGAATTTGCTACTAAAATTAACTCACATTTGCTTGTCTGCTCTGTTAATATTTACATATTGTATATTCTATGGGATTATCTACCTTCTGTGATTGTTCTGTTTGTGAATTTGTTCTGTTTTCTTTTTTGAATTTCTTAACCTGGGCTATACCAACAAATGGTCTGTTGTGATCAGTGTACTACCCTGGAAAATAAACTAAATAAATAAATAAATTATAGTTTTTGGATTTCCTAATCATAGTCTTTTTGGTAGCCCTTACACATACACTTTGCTTCTCAGAAGGGATTATTTAGTAGCAGGTTTTGTCTCCATTCTTGACCACTTTCTGTTTTTGACTTCCTGGATCAACATTGAGAGCTAGGCATTTATAAGCCTTTAGTTTAGTCTTTCCCTACTGTGAATTGCTGTACTCCAGATTTTTATCTTACTTCAAGAATAGAGCATGCTGTTCACCTATCTTGCAGCATGCTTCTTTTCTCTTCCTGCAACACAAACAAGGCTTCCATTCAGTTCATATTTATGTTCCAGCTCCTTTATGTGCTGGTTAACTGCATTTAAACTACTTTTTATTAGACTTTTGTGTCATAGTACAGGACAGTAGCAACCTGCCATTTTCTAGAATCTGAGGGTATTTATCCATAAGGCTTCCCTACGTCTCCATCCTGATGACACCTCTGAACTGTATAGATTTTTGCCTCATATTTTTGGTCTGTTCCACATAGAATGTGTAGTTTTCGGGGATATCAACAAGGATTAAAAATCTCTAAATCATGACATACATTTGAGTTTCAGATTTTCTATCATTCAGTTAATGAATGCTAATGCAAAGCCTATTATTTCAGCAACTTTCTAAGAACAGCATTTAAGATGTGACCCTGCCCACACATCAATTTGGCTTTGTCCAGATTTCTTGCATTTAGAGGTTGAGTGGTATGACCCTGACGCTGCCCTGGGGACTTCCCACAGGGAATTTAACATTTAGTTTAACACTTTTGCTGCCAAACTAGACTTTACAATAATAAAAAAATATATATATATATATATATATATATATATATATATATATATATATATATATATATATATATATATATGGTTTCACTTCATAATCTCAAAATGTTGAAATCTCAAATTTCAGCAGTTCAAAACAATGAAGCAGAACCATTCACAATCCCGAAACCCACAATCAAGAATCACACAATCACGAACATACATACACCATATAACACACATACCATTCTACCCACAGCACACAAACCACACAACCCTACACTGCATGTAAGCAAGTAAGCCCCCCTGCACCTCCCATGTGGGGGCTGCATTCCCCACACCCCCCTACTTATATATACCAACTCTGAGATTGCACATAATGAAAAAAAAAATCACACCACAGCATTCTACACTCGCTCGCACACAAATACACATCACACATAGACAATCACCAACAAATCCAACACTCACACTCATACTTACACCTCCCTACCCTTACCCACACATATAACGTACAAAAACACATACATACACTCACTCACCTTCAATTCTGAACACCATACCAGCAAAACACTTCATGTAACTTACCGGATTTGAGATATTCAAAGTTACTCTTATGCACTTTCGGCATTCTGCATTTTCAGCTTCATGGTCTCGGAATACAGAAATTTGAGATTTCAGCATTTCGAGATTATGAGGTGAAACTATATATATATATATATATATATATATATATATATATATATATAGGGTCTATATTAGTGTATTGAATGGACTAAATAGCGAAAGCTATTTAGTCAATCCAATACTATCGAAATGGCAAAATAGTGAAGACATGGAACTTTGAATTTTTTCCCAGGATGAACAATTCATTGGACCGTCTTCAGGACATTGCCATTTCCTCCACTATGGTGCAATCTCGGAGTTGGTATATTTAAGTAGGGGGGTGTTGGGGGCAAAGCCCCCCACTTATCTTTGTGTTTAATGTTCCTGGAACATTATCATAAAACTATTAGTATTACTGGTAGATATAATTGTTCGACCAGTAATATTGTTTACATTGCATTATGTTCAGGCTGTTTAGCCTTTTATATAGGAATGACTACAAGATGTCGTAGTAAATGTATTAAAGAGCATTATTATGCTGTAAAGACTAAAGATGAAAATAATGCCCTCTATAGACTGTTAAATGTAACTTATATAAAAAATACACATTTTCTATTTTGGAACAAGTAAAAAAAGATTTAAGAGGAGGAAATATGAAAAACAAGATTGAAAGGAGGGAAGCTATATGGCAATTAAGGTTGGGGGCTGATACCCCCCCAGGTATGAATGACATGATTAATATCAAGTGTTTTTTGGTTGACAGGAAGCTGGGGACAAAATTGTAATTAAATGATATTTGTATTAAAGTTTTACTTTTTTCATGTTATTGTCATGCATTTTAATTGTTTCACAATGTATTACAGTGTTTATTGTGATTAATTGAATAATTAATTCAATTAAATTTTAATGAGGTCGGTTTTAGTATAAATGTTTGTGGTAGTGAAGACTACTAGTTTTTCGGAAGAAGTCTAGTGGATGAAAACGCTGAATAAATTATTTTATGTTAATCTAATTTATTCGTCTCTCTGTTGCTCCAGTGTTGGTTTTGTTTGAGTTAATTTTCACTGGTTGGGTTTTTATTGGTTGTTTGGAGGAGTTTCTGCTTTTTTTACCCATGGCCAATGCTCCAGAGGACAAACTTCTTGATCTGAGTTTTTACCCAGTTCCTGATAGCCAAGATTCCATGTTGGAAGACATTGTATCTGTTCTGGGAGAATAAATTCTTTCACCTTATTGACCAAGAGACTTAGCAATAAAGGAGGAAATACAGGTGGTCATTCCTCCAACAATGGGAATAACAAAGGTTCTACTTCAACATCGAATAAGGTACTGTAATAAAATAATTCTGTTAAAGAAACCTTGTATAAAGATGTGGTATCAGCTTTAAACCTTTCCTGTAACCCCTTTGTTAATCAAGTTAAACAGGATGGTTATGTAGGATCGGACAATAATTTAGCTGATCAATTTTTTGAGCTGGAGAAAGGGCTTAAAAATATGGAGCCCTTATGGTGGAGAACAAGTATTTTGAACACTGTATTCAATGTAAAATTCTATGGAAGGGACTTAGGTTTTTTAAGGTCCCTAATGGTGTTCATAGTGAGGATCCATTTTTTCAAGAGGTAACAACTTTTTTTAATGCTGCAGGTTTGTACTTTTTAAAACTATTAATCAAATGTAATAATGACACAATAGCAGCATTAAAAGTCAATCTAGAGGAGACTGACAAAAAATCTTGCATTTAGTTTTCAGTGTTTGGGGAAATCTATCTGAACATAACCAAGTCTTTTGATTTATTCTCTCATTCTGTGATTATACAAGTATTAAATGATACAAAATTAAAAGTTATTTAATTAAATGGGTCACCACTTGGTTAACTGAGAGATTTCAAGTGGTCATGATTCAGGGTATAAAATCTGACCCAGTGAAAATTTAACTGGTGTCCCCCAGAAATCTGAATTAGGTCCATTTTTCTTTTATTTAGTATTTAATATTATGACAATAAACGGACACTGTTGGATCAGCACATATGCTGACGACTGTAAAGTCAGACTTTTTGTGAACCGTGACAATGATTTTGACATCATTAATTTTTACGTTTGAAGTTGGAAGATGGGTGCCCATTTACAGTCTTCAATTTAGTGAGACTAAATGCAATGTAATGTTTTATGGGAGATGTCAAATTAGGAAACCAATTTATTGTACTTCTTTTCTGTTGTCTGAGGTTAGTAATTACAAGGATTTGGGTATTATGATTTCTTCAAAATTTTCTTTTGATGCTGATGTTGAAAGCAATTATAATACTTCATTAAGTAAGTTGGGTTTCTTTTATAAAAATATAATTTATGTATTTATTTATTGGCATTTGTTTACTGGGAAAGTCTGACTGAACGTTTTCAGTGGAAGCCAAGGAGAAAAGTTTCCTTATACAGACATCATGCATATCATTTTTATTGTTTCAACATTTACCGTCAGTTTCATTCATGAGCAGCAGTTCCATTATCCAGACATCCTTGACATCGGGTACATCATTTACAAATTGTTTCAATTAAAAGTAATAGCTTCATGGGATGTATGTGAATATTTTTGTAATACAGGGTTTATATGCTGTGTAGTATCATCAGTATGCATATATTATAAGGTTTTACACAAGAATATTTATTATATAGACTTGTGCAAAATCAAGGGACATGGGAAGATAACATAAAGAGTTAGAGCAGCTCAAAGAAAGGAAGGAGGGATGGGGTGCAAAAAAAAAAGGAAGTGAGATTATGCAGGAGGATTTAGTTGTGATAAAAGTACAGCTCCTGTATGCAAATTACTCCATTTGCAGGTGAAATCCATGCAAATGAGGTAAATTTGCAATCCAGGAAGCTGGCAGCCGGCTGTGCAAGACTAGTGTAATCTGCAGAAATGTACTCGGTTAGTAAGTGAGTACATTTCTGCAAACTACAAAATGGAGCCATGACAGCTCCAAATAAAGGGTGGATATTATGTTGAAAGCATGCCAATGGCCAAATAGATGGCCATTGGCATGGAAAACAGCTGGAAAAAAAAATAACTTTTATTTTTTTAGCCGATTTCAGCTGTTTAAGCATAGGACAGTGGCGTGCAAATGGGATCGGGCAAAAAAAACTAAAATAAGCATTCTAACCAAAATCACTATTTTGCCATTATACTCAATGGCAGGCAGAGGACAACATGGCCAGTGAATAGTGGTTGCTAAGGGGGGAGGCTCAATGTGGGACCTGTAACTATGCATCAGCAGGCAATCCTATGCAAATGAAGGGAAGGATACTGAATACCAGATTTCCCCTTGATGCTAGTCAGCACCCAACAGTGTAAGAGCAGGAATAGCTTGATGCAAGCCTAGGAATTAGCTGACATCATGGGGGGGGGGGGTCAGGCATACTGTAAGTGGACTGGAGCCCTGTGGCTCAGGTTTGCCCTTAGCTAGCAAGGGTGTGTGTCTGAGGCTGCCTAGCAGTCTTTACATTGCCTAAGCAGGTATGTGTGCCACGCACTGGGTTTTAAAGGGAAAAAAAAGTAAACCAGGAAATAGCAGCTCTGTGCACTTTTGAACACTGTGTTTGTGCAGTGCGCCCCCAGGCTTAAACAGGAAGACAATGGGAAGGGAATCAGGGAGAACTAGCATAGCCGGCAGGTGAAATGTATCAGAATCAGCCAGTAACACGGGCAGCAGACCAGCTCAGCTCAAAACACTACTATAAACTAAGCAAACACCTTTCCCTCTGGTTTTTCCCACATACTCTACACCACCGGTGTATACGACCGGGGGAATTTTAACAAACAAAAACAACAAAACGATAGGGGCTGCAATAGCTATCATACATCAACATGTAGAAGAGGCTGAGGGTGGTGAGGATGAGAATGCTGTTCACCAACCCACAGTGAGGAGATGGAGAAGAGTGTACAGACCAAGGGTAACCTACCAGGGCCTACATGAGCTGGAGATAGTGGAGTGCTATGGGGTGGACAGGGACCTCCTACAGCAAATTGTTGAGCTGTGACGACCACGCCTGACACACAGAAATAACAGAGGGGAAGCCATCCCAGTGGATACCAGGGTATGTGTCGGCCTAAGAATACTAGATACAGGTACCTTCCAAAGGCCAACTGGGGATATAATGAGGATCTCACAAGCATCAGCATCCAGGGTACTCCGCCAGCTCCTGGATACCATGTCAGCACATGCCAGTGAGCACGTATACTTCCACAACACCTGTGAGGCATTGGCCAGCAATATGTGTCTCTTCCACCAAATAGCAGAATACCCTGAGGTAGTGGGTGCTATAGACTGCACGCATATATGCATCAAAGCACCACCCGGTGAGCGGGGTATGGTCTACATCAATGGCAAGGGCTTCCCTCCATCAACTGCCAGGTCGAGTGCGATGCCCAGGGCATAATAATGAATGTGTGTGCTGGCTGCCCTGGAAGCTATCAAGATTCCCACATCTGGCATCTGAAGCAGCTGTACCAGAGATTTGCCAGTGGGGATATCCTTTACGGTCACCTAGTGGGGGATGCTGGTTACGTACTGGAGCCCTGGCTGATGACACCCATCAGAAATGCACACACACCTGAACAAGAACTCCATAATGAGGCACATGCACAGACCAGAATTACAATAGGGCATGTGTTTGGGATGCTCAAGTCATGGCTCCAGTGCCTGGACACATCCGGTGGAGCCTTGCAGTACTCCCCAGCTACATGTACTCAAATTGTCATGGTATCTGCCATGCTACATAATATGATCCTGCGGAAACAGCTGCAGCAGGAACAGCACGGGGCAGGGCCACACAGCCCCCCCACTATTGCCAAGGCCTGCACAGGCACAGAGTGACCCAGAGGAGGAACAACCTGAGCTTGCCCCAGTAGGCAGAAGGAGGTGTGCCCATTATGCCCTGGCTTTGGCAAAGAGGCAGCGCATAGCACATACACTGGAACAGGAGGGACCCAGGGAATGACACCTCTCTCTGACTCATACATACAGTAAAAGGGATGCCAAACATGACACTACCTGTGCTCAACCATGAATAGGGAGTGTACCATGTGCATCCAACATAGGCAGCCCTCCAGCACCATCCTCAATTCTGGCACACCCACAAGGTAAGTCACTCTTCTTACCAATTGCTGAATGGAGTACTATGTGTTGTTACTGTATCTACGGTATGGATGTGAGCATGCAAGAGAATCAGATGGCTGAATGGGATGCCAGAGGATAGTAGACACCAATAGTGGCAGCATGTGATCTGTAACAGATACTGGTGTCACCATAGTAGCCAGTAGTACACATGTTGACAAAATCCAATGCAGGAAATGTGTTGAGCCACATGTGTATCCATATAACACACACACATGCCAGTCAGGGAGGTTCACATACCCAACAACAGTCCCAGCCAGCAGGACAGGTGTAGACAAACACAAACGTAGGCCGTGCTAAGGCCTCTGAATGATGGCTATGGGTAACCTCCCCCCAGGCCTACACAGACAGACTACATGAGATCAGGCAGTGGAATGTGAGTTCTGAAGGGTAAGAAGTCAGAAACTAATATGTAGGTCAATCAAACCTAAGACCTGTAGTACACTGAAATGCCTCTAGTCAGCATGATAGGTTACAATACAGAATGAAATGGAGCACCTGACATACCAGTACTGTCACAGCAAATGTGTACAAGTGTCAGGTGTGCACACCCAATCCTATGTAGAACTGCAGAAACAGTCAGGTATGCCCCCCAATCCTGTGTAGAAATATAGAAACAGTCAGGTGTCCCCCCAATCCTATGTAGAAATGTAATAACAGTCAGGTGTGCCCCCCCCCCGCAATCCTATGTAGAAATGTAGAAACAGTCAGGTGTGCCCTGCAGTCCTATTTGGAAATGTAGTAACAGTCTGGTGTGCCCCCCAATCCAATGTAGACACATTGTAACAGTCAGGTGTGCCCCCCCCAATCCTATGTAGAAATGTAGTAACAGTCAGGTGTGCTCCCCCAATCCGATGTAGACATGTAGTTACATGTATGTGTAGGTGTAATACCAGTGGAGCACAGATGACCTGAGGTGGCCAAGGTAGCAGCATAGATGGTAGGGGTTCTATTCCCAGACATGGCAATTGTGGCTGTTTGTGTGTGTGTTTTTGTTTGTCTGTGTAGGGTGAAATGCTTTCGAGGCCATTCACAGTCACTACAACCTCCATTAACCTACTTTGGCAAGCCAGATGATTTCATTCCCAGTGAAATACACCTTTGGGGAAGGAGTACTCCAGTAAGCTTTATGGTGTGTCCTATAACAGTGTAAGGCAAGTGTGTGTGTGTGTGTGTGTGTGTGTGTGTGTGTGTGTGTGTGTGTGTGTGTGTGTGTGTGTGTGTGTGTGTGTGTGTCTGTGCTTGTCATTCGTATCCTGTGTGGAGGTGGCTGTGAGTGTGTAATAAGTGGACTCATTGTGGAGTGGATTTTGCAAATCTCTTATATGGTGGCCCTATAATGTCACAATGTCCACCTTACAAGGATAACAGATGTCAAATAGCCAAGAGGCTGGGGTGCCAATCCATACTCCTACATGTGACATCAAGGCCTGGTGAACAAAGTAAGCAACCCTTGTATTACCCAGAGAACACTCTCTAGCCATGTCTCATACACAAACACATTTGCTTATGCAGCAACCGCTATGTTGGTAGTACCCTGCATATTGCCCACAGATAGTAACCATGGTGGTGATTGCAGTGGACTACAGAGGGCATGACACCCTGTCCATCAGTACAATAGGCACGTACTTGCAGACAGTGCACCTTCACTATGTTTCCCACTGGATGCCTGCAACAACTGTGGTGCCATCAAATGTGACCCACAAAGGACATACCATGCCTTAAACACATGCCCTGTATGGACAGATGCCACTGACACCAGGGAATACCTGTATCACGCTATCAATGTAGGTGCAGAGTCAACCTACTGTCCATTACCAGTCCCCACCACATGAGGCCAAGACTGGTACATCTGATGATAACAATCTGTGTACAAAACATGGACCAGACACCCCAGGTATAGTTCCACATGTCACTGTACATGCATGTGGGACATGTGCACATCCCAGACACCGTCCATGTCATGGACTAAAGAACACATGCATGGCAAGCATTGTACGGCACTGGCCACACACAATAGTAACCCAGGTGACTGGATGGTGAATACAATACCCGCATGTGTGGGCCAATCTAGACACTACACCCCTGAGCCACATTGCAGATCATTGTCATGTGGCCTGATGCCAAGGTATACCCTTCATCTAGCCTTGTATAGTCTTCTGGCGCAGTCAACCACTACACACCCGTGAAGCAATGCACTCATGCATGTCAGTACTGGCATCCTGTGTCTGTGTGTGTGGTGTATAATGCTTTTGACCAGATTCTCACTCACTACAACTCCCACTGGCATACTGAAGCATGCTGTCTGATGTCAGACACCTTCACATACCCTTTGCCCATATAACCTCTGACTAACCCCATATGGTGCATGTGATACCTGCGCATTACTGTATTGTTGCAAACAAACTAGTCAGGAAGTGTATTCCTGACCCTGCCAAGTGTGTCAATGTGTGTGTGTCCCTGACAGAGTGTGGCTGTGTTGACACTGACACCTGTTCATGTGGACAGGCATGTGTACTACACCTACAGTATTGCTACCATATCACTGTTGCAAATGTCACTCACCATCTCATATACATTTGGACAGCTCCTCAACATGTACGCTATGTGGTGCATGCAATAACTGCATAGATATGTGATAGCAATACATAGTCAGTCAGGGGTTTGAAACCCCATACTGGTAGGTGTGTGACACAAACATGCTTAGGTTTTACTCTCCCACCCCCTCCCTTACTTACTTTGTCTCTATCTGTGTCTGTCACTCCCTCTCTGGTGGATGTGGAGAAGTTCACCTGCTTTGCTTAGGCAGCAGCTTTTGTTTTGTACGTGATGCTCATGATCAGCTGATGGCCTCTGCATGAATTGCAGTCCTCCTCTAGCTGACTGCATGTGGAACAGCTGTGGTAACATTCCCATAGCCAATTGCATGGAAACACAGTCTAGTATCTAGGAACATCATGTTGGTGTTGGGCCTTTTCATTCACTGTGAGCAGGACCTAGATCTGGTGTTTGGCAAACAGCATCACAGATGGTTTGGGGATTTACCTCTAACAACATACACTGTGGAAACAGGCCGACAGACAGGAGGGGGATGTGTCTGACATGACTACAGAAAGTAAGTGTTGCTATTCTGCATTTGGAGTAATGTCAGTTTAACAGGGTGTGTGTGGATATGGCTAGTGTACATGTTTTAATACCTGTCATGACAGTGCTATGTTTTTGAGGAAACTCCCATCTGTAGGGTCATCTGCAGACTGGGCAGTGTGTGGAGCCTTTTGTTTCTTGTGTTACTCACAGAACAACTATCTGAGAACTGCAGAAGCATAGTGTGAGGATTGCAGTCAGTACATGGTGACAGCCATGATGGTTACTGACTTCATATTCCTCATAGGACATATGTCACAACAAACCCTGGTACAACAGTAAATGTATGAGGTTATCACAGCAGCATGCCAATATTGGGGCAGTGTTCATAGCTCCAGCCACAAGTCTGTCAATCTTTGTAAATATGTCATGCAGTAAGAGGTGCATATGATCTGTACACCATTATTTATTGACATCATACCTGATAACAAGCCAGTCAGATATCAGACTGCTAGACATGTTATGTATAGTAGGGGTTGTTTCTGAGGACATAACTTGGCCATTCTGCGATTGTGTGTACAGTACTGGGGTCTGTGTACTTATGGTGATTGTCAACAGTATGTGTATTGTACATACGTAACTTGGACTGTGCACAGACTGTGGTAGATGCCATTGTTCTTGGTCCTGTTCTATCTGATGTTACATGCTGCTCCAGTGTATGGTACCTATTGGCTCACATGTCTGTAGGGCCAGACACACACGTGTCCCATACCACAGACAGCCATTGGACCACACAGTGCCATGACCCAGTGTATGTAGGGTTAGTGTGTGAGTGACACATATGAGGATGGTGTTTATCAGACAGTCCATATAGTGTCATATTAAGCTTCAATACCATATGTGACTGTGGCTGTGTTTACACTGGTTGTGGGTATGCACTTTCTCACAGGTGTCTGTTACTCTGTGCTGTGGCAATGGTGTAGAGCCTGCTATAATCACAGGTACATGTGTATTACCCCATACAAAATGTAGTCCAGTGTTGTGGAAGTCTGCCTGTAGTTTGCACAGTGCTTTGTGACACGCCTAGCAGCCTAGTGTAATTACCCAGTGTGCTGTTACGTCCAGTTATTTGCAAGACATACTGCTGCCACGCCACCATAACTGTTGTGTATTTCTGACAAAGCAGTGGGATTCTGTACAGATGTATGTGACTAACTACTGGGTAGTATGTGGCCATGTGACCCCTGCACCACCAGGTATTAAGTGTCAGGACAGACTGTCGTGTGTGCATGCATAAACTGTGTGGGCATATGTAGTGTAGTATTTACATGATATACCCATATACATGGCTATTAACATCCACATTGTGAGGTGTGGTCCACATGCCTCGCATGAAGGGGATATGTGTACACCTCTGGACTGACCACAGAGTGCCAGACTGTCCACATATATTGGTCATATCTCTGCTTTAGTCCACAGGATCATTACTGTGCTAGCAGTGGTACTGTACTATGATGTCCTTAGGATGTCTGTCAGTAGCCAATGGCGCACATGCCAAAAGCAGATGTGACCTCCCATACACAACATGTCTGTAAGACAACCCCTATTACAGTAGCAACAGTCTACATATATACCTGCAATACATACATGACATCCCCTTGCACTAAGAGGTTGGAACGGTTTACCTTCATGTGTGCATATTGCACTAGGGCAAACAGCAATTGTCTGAAAGGCAGTTTGCAAAGTTTGCAAACGCCGAATGAAAAAAGGATTGAATGTGCAATGAGCGAATGCACATTAACATTCGCTCATTGCACTTTGGCATTTTGGGGTGAATTGCACTATATTGGGGATCGGAAAATGGTCCCTCTCCCCACTGTAGTGTGATCTCGGAGTTACAATATTAAAGTAGGGGGGTGTGGGGGCACTTCATTACATTTCATTTTCGATATTTATGTTCGAAAATCAGCGAATCTGCTTTTCGATTTGCTGATTTTCGAACATGTAAAATTGTCGCTGTTTAGATTTTCGTGGTTACGATTCGCTCATATGAGCAATCGCACCACTGTGTTTCGCTGTTATAAAGGTAAACCAGTTGGGACTATTGGTGCTGAGGTAGGACTCCACTCCATGTTCTGGACATATGGTAAACATATATTATATATGTATTTATCCATATATCTATATAGATATATACACATATACATATCGACATACATATATGGATATATATATATATATATATATATATATATATATATATATATATAAACACTCAAATATATACATATACACAGCAATATATGTCTACACATATACAGATATAGATACATATGCGCATATACTTATAAATATCTACATATATATCGACATAAATAGGTATATCTGAATAGATATGTATGCACATATAGCTATAAATATCTACATATATATCAACATACATATGCATATCTGTACACATAGAATGTGCATACATCTCTCTCTCTCGCTCTCTATTTATATATATATATATATATATATATATATATATATATATATATATATATATATATATATATATATATATATATATATATATATACACACATTTATTTATATATATGTATATACAAGGAGATCTACACATGGCCATATATATGATGCACTATACAGATGTGTAGACAGACATATGTATGAATATACATGTGTATGTACATATAGACATATATTAACATATGTATTTGTATATATCCATATTCCCATCATGTGTAAGCATCACGGTTGTGTATACCTTCCCAGATGTATCTCACTGTATGTATCTGATATGTGTACATTATGATATAACAACGTATGTGATGCAACAGTAATATCAATAACAAGTTCTACACAATTATGGAAGTAAAAGCAATTGTTCAATAGTAATCTATATGTGTATTGACAGATATATTGGAAAAACAACAACTGTTTTCACAGTGGTCATAGCGTAGTGGTTAACTGTTGTGACTATAGTGTACAGGGTCCTGGATTCAAGACCTGCAAGGGCTGTTTATTTTGTTACTGGGCAGAACAAGGGCTGTCAGATACAGAGTGGTTAAGGCAGTTTTGAATAGCTTTAAGTGAGTTTGCATGGGTTTGTGCAAATCTAAGCGGTGCTATGGTACGGCAAAACTTAACCGCTTACCAGTGCGCAACTCTGCTTAGCTATTATATTGCAGCAATGCTGACACCTGCTAAGCATGGCCTAGGCCTGGTAACCAGTTCTCACCACCCAGTCTGAAAACATAGCAAGGTAATGTCATCTGTAATAAGTGTATGTAATGCCATGTACAATACATGCATCTATGTGCTGTCATTACAGTAGCAAGGGGTGTGAGTGTCATGTCTGGGACACACAAGTATATGACACCTGTACAGCACTGTTATCCATGTGAGTGTGTCACATACAGGGGTAGTAACCCAGGGTACGTGCTGTCACACTGGCATGTAGTGTATCATAGCGGTACTACTGTTGACAGTGCTTTCCCAGGCAAGAGTAGAGTGCTAAATGTAGTACTGACAACAAGCACACCTGCAGGCATAGCTGGACTCTGAGATCTCCCTGTCATGTTCTTGGTGTGTGAGCTGTGTCACAGTATATATCCCCTACTGGATAATGATCCAACATGTGGAATGTAGCTGTAGACTACCATCTGCAGAGCACGTTAGTGAGGACTTCCAACATGTAGTAATGGCATACATATTGTTGTCAAATGTCTATCTGTCAACACATTCATCCTACTGCATAGCTACTTGCCAAGCTGATGACTGTCAGTCCCTGTACAAATATGCAGATGGCAGGTATCCAGCTGGGATACGTACAGGCAACCTATGCTTGATTGACACTGACATGTCTGCCCAACTGTATAATAACTGGCACATATAGGAGACAATATGCTGTACACACCACATGCCATGGGTACCTCCACTACACTACCACAGTCAACAGAGCATGCATGGGCACAGGTCTCCATTACAGACACTAACCATGTGTTGTAATACATGTTGCATACATGTCAACTGGATCACCTCAGTGGCCATGTGCAGGAGGCATCCAGAGGATTGGCTGATGCATGCCACTCTCACCCTGAGGGTCACCACAGTGTTGTCTGTTGATAGATTGCCTACTGGCACATGGCAGGTGGCATGATACCACTGTACACACATCCCCTACACAACCCATCTCTCCATGGACAATAGCCATGTACACAGCTATGGCCATCTGCAGTGATGCACCCCAGCACTGACACATGTGTATGTGTGCATTACTGAGGATAGCAGTGTCTGTGTGTTAGTACATCTGTAGTTGGGAATTCCATGAGGGCCTTCACAACCACTGCAAGACCCATTGCCACAGTCAGATGTGGCTGCTGCTGTATTGGACATTACATGTACCCTGTTACACTCCTCTCCCTACCAGCTACATGAGCCTTGCAGTACCAGCACAACAGTGTTGTACAAATGGGTCGATAGGCATGGGATATCCATTGAGTTCTGGCAAGTGTGTGTATGTGTGCATGTCTGTATATCTGTAGGTTACAGCATTCTGAGGCCACATACTCCTATTACAATACACGTTGTCACACAGTAGTACAGATAGTATTGTTGCTGCCCATAGGTGAGGCATGATAATGCAATGCCCTACTATGCCTGTGGCATGTACATTAGATGCATATCCCTGTAGTACCACTGTTGTGATATACAATTGGGTTGTATTGCAGTCATGGGCAATGTGTGATGGTGGGTATGTCAGAGTGTCATCATGGGTTCCAGGGAGTACAATATCCACTGAAGAATGTGGGTGCTGTGTACACTGTCATTACACCATGGTACACCCGGTATATGTCTCATGTACCACTTTATGGTGACCACTGCCACCATCAACCATACAGGTAACTGATACCACAATCCAGCCCAGTTATGCATGTGCTGTGTGCAGCCTACCTGTAACACATTGGACACATGGACAAGTTAGCACCGATAGGATGTGTGTCTGCCTGTTATGTGTTGGTTAATGTGTATATGATGGTATGTCACACTATGTATTGTCCATATACAACCATTACATCTCCATTACCATACTGTACATGTCTGGGGATGTTCTGCATGTAACATGTAACCTGGAACACACCTCACCCTAAATGCTGTGTGGTGTGTGCAATGAAAGCCACACAGTTCAGTAGCACTACATACCTTGGTAGGGGTCTAGTCCCAGTGTTGCCAAGTAAGAGTGTGCATGTATGTGGATGGGTCTACATCAGGTTGCAGATTATACACGTCCCAGCAGGTCACCTGTCCATGTTGCACAGGTAATATCTGTTATACAAACTTGTGACATGTGTTCAACTGTACCCCAGATATGTCACAGCCATGGTGTCACCACAGTGCCATACCCCTTGTGGAATATGGCTGCAGACCATCCTCCTCCTGACACATGTACACCTACAACACAAATGAATAACATTATGGAGATCACAATCAACTAGTGTTACTAACAGCTATAATGCAACAGTGCTGGATGGCTACAGTACCTAACATGTATGCATTAAACATTACTCCTGACAACATGTTACACTGCAGTGCATTGGTACACTATAATACAGACACCGTGTGCATCAGAACCATATTAGCCTGTCCCTGCATCGATGTTAGGGATAACAGGGATGTGGCACAGGTATCATCATATGCACAGGGTGTGTTGTTGGTTTACCAGAGGCCGAGGGTGGGCCATACATTTGACACCATGTGTGTGTGGGTGAGAGGTGTAATGAGTTGAACTGGCCATGGTGATGTGGTGTGTGTAGGTATGGGTTTGCCCTAGGTGTGTTTGTATAGTGTGTGGGAATGCATGCACACAGTTCTGCCATGTAGCTGCCCTATGCAGGTGTTTATGGACAGCTGCAAGACCATACCTGGCAAGGTGTGCAGTTCACCATCTCCAGCCATGGACATGCAGACTGTGCCTGCCCGGGGTTCCATGGGCACGTCCAAGTACAGGCCTTGATGTGCTACTCTCCCCTAATGATGACAGAGGTCCGCTGGAACCAGGTCCCTCCTGGGACTGGCCAGGACCACGTGCTTGTGGCCTGCTGTGGTGTGGTGTGGACAGTGCCCCCCCTTCAGTGCTGAGGCTGGTACTGATACTGCGGGAGTGCCTTGGTGTCCTAGCACATCCATGTTGACCACCAGCTGTTGGTGTTGCTGGCCTACATCCATGCGGCCATCACTGCACTCCCACCACATGTTCAAGCACAGACAAACTACAGTCAGTGAGGCCCATCATCTCACCTAACCATCTATCCATGACCTCGGTATGAGCATGGAGGGCACCAGACAGTTCATGGAAGTTGTCACTTGCAGATGTGAGAGCAGCCCTCTGCAGCCTCAGGCCCTATCTGGTGTACAGTTCCATACGTGCCTGCACCCCCATGGCAGCCTGAAACATACACCTAGTGATACCAGTTGTTGTGCTTCAACAAGGGGGATGATGACCAGTGGCCCTATCATGAGCACCCTGGGACATCTGCCTATGTGGTGCCTTGCTGAAAATCCGGCTATGCCTGCTGTGATCAGACACAGTAGGCATGGATACCACACTCTGCTGTGCACTGCCACCAACTGCCAACTGTCCCCCTGCTATGGCCACTAGTGATGGGGTATGTATTGGCACTGAAACTGTGTGTGGGGTTAGGGTGGCTAAGAAGGGGATGTCAAATGATGGCACTGTTTCGGCCCCTGACAACCCCACGTGTGCCTCAACAGTACTATCATTATCTTCGGTGTCTGTATGGACACCAACATCAGATTGCATGCAGGAGGGACCCTGACCCACCTTGCCACCTGTGGGGGAAAACAAGAAATGCACTTTAAGACCTGTACAGCATTGCATAACAGTGCACACATACACACACACACATACACACACACACACACACACACACACACACACACACACACACACACACACACACACACACACACACACACACACACACACACACACACTCCACCTTAATACCTACCTGTCTGTGAATTTCAGACAGTCCCACGTTCATTCCCATAAGTTCCCCATCCTGCATCACACTTGGTAACATACACTCATTAATACCACTCATTAACGTATGATTCCTCTAAATGCCTAGACAAGTAATCACAACACAAGACCTGTTACTCTATTACCTCCTTGACCTGAGTGGAGTGGTTTTACATGGCCTCACTGCTGTCATTCAGTGTTCACCCTGTGTATGTCCGACATCATAAACATGGCCCCTATATGTGAGGGGCTATTACGTTCACTCCATAATGTCACGCATTGGAGAGTCATGTGTACGTATTGCTCAGTACATGCCAGATATGCTGCCCAATCAACCTATCATGTGACAACTGTAATATATGGATACACTGCCTGGTGTTGTCTAGTAATTCCCCAATGTATCTGTAGTGCTACATACATGGCTTATCAGTCACCTCTCTGCTGAATGAGATATTAAGGGTATACCTGGTGTCTACTTTCCCTCCCAATGCATGTTCCATGTTACAGACCATATTATACTATCAGCTGTCCTGTGATTACATATCAGACAAGTATTCCTGGTGTGTCATGTGTCGGTCCATGTCCATTTACTACATTTTCCCAAAGGGAAGTACTGCCATATGAACAACCCCACAATCACACATGTGCATACATGGACACCCACACAAACACACACACATGCACACACAGATCCTACATGCATCAACCTCCCTCCACTTCACTAGAGTGAACCTACAGACCAAATAACCACCCACACACATGCATGCACACACACACACACACACACACACACACACACACACACACACACACACACACACACACACACACACACACACACACACATACAGGTGAGGTTGCACAAAGATAGCACACACAGTCCTCCCATTACCCATCTGTCAACATGCATAACATATGGTACACAACAGCATGCAGTGCAGCTATAGTCAATTCATGCTAGCAACAGTATACATGTGTGTGATGCATGGGCTGTGTTAGTAGGTGATGCCCCTTCCCCTGGATACCACTGCACACATGTACACAGTATTGCTGTGCACCTGTTCTGCACCCTGCCATGTACTGTGCACCAAACCTCACAGGTGTACAACCCATTGCTGAATGCACAGTACTGTGTCAGTTATGTCAGCTCTAATGCTCACAGCCCCTATGTTTTTCAGCAACACATACCTGGGATGATATATGGACAGATGTAATTTGTGAATGCCTGATGTCTGGTTTACAGATCTCAACATCAGCGGACCATGTGACCAATCCAATACTATTACACTGACAACCATCCGACCATACCATGGCAATGGGAAATGTACACACCCTTATTGATATGATGCACCCTTCCTTGATCTGCCATGGGACCACATTACTGCATATATTAACAGTACATGAGCCTGATATGTGACATATATTCTGTACATTCACATGCAGTGTCTATAAAATGTGTTAGGTGTGCAGATGCTGACCGCGATGCATACACTCTGTGTGTGCATATGTGTGCACACCCTTATCATCATGGTCTGTTGCACCTATTATGTGTACTACAGCAGCCACTATTCCTGGTAGGGGTATACTAGCATGGGCCATCTACATTTGTGTATAGTCAGTCTGCCCTACACATGTCCCCCAAATCTGCATGATTGCAAGTTCTCATCATATTTACATCCCTTGGTGTTCACACACTACCATCACTATTGCTGTGGAGGTAGGTTTATGTCTGCCACAGTTCCTGAACCTGACTGTGTGAAGATACAGCCATTCTTAGCATCCTTAGGATCCCTGCTGAGTGCATTGGTGTGTCATACTGACACCCCCCTCCCCACCTTCAGCCTTTTTGCAGATGCTTGACAAGTATGGCCTACACATGTGTGTCAGTTTGCAGTGTCCCATACACTGAACACCATGTGTTACAGCCTAGTCCTAGCTAATAATGTGGACCATAGTAATATGTTATGCCATAGTGTACATTTGTAACAGTCGCCATTGTAATATTGGTATATATACACTGTTGTTGCACTGTATAAGGGTGATGTTTCACACATGTCCCTACTGTAGGCCATGTGTCCCACCATTATGTTAATCCCTGTGGACACATTTCACAATAACAGGATGTTAGTTATCTTGCAGGTGTCTGACATGCCCTTCCAATATCCCATCATCGTCACCACTGTGATGCAGTGCATTTAACAGCAACAATAAGTGAACATGTACAGCATGCATTATGGGTAGGTGTGTTAGATGTGTGCATGGAATATACCATAGCCATTACATGCCCGGTGTATTGGCAAGCATCAACATAAACCATACTCACCAGCTACAGGCTGCTGCCTTGGTGGTATACCGGAGGAACCTACATAAGAGTGTGAGAGATGCGATGTTAGTGGCCACAGCTGTGGCATTGCTACAGGGTGGGTGCAGCATTACAGTACATCAACATTACAAGTCCACAATACTACCACTTATGCACATCTGTTTATTAATATTATGCAACAACAAACTATATATATATCACATGTCAGATATGCATGATCTACCTGTACAGATGCAGATGCATACATAACAGTGGTCTACTGATGTGCCCTGTGGACTTCCTGCATGCTCCTCAGCCAGTGTGGGTAGCATCCACCTCCACAGTGGCGTCTGGCAGTTGTTGGCTTTGTGGATGGGCAGGTGCCACGAGGCTTGCGAAGAGCTTCTCAACACGTGTCAGGGGGGATGGATGGCGTGACCCCCCCATTGTGAGGTGATTCCCCCGGACTGCAGCAGCATACCGACGGGCATTGCAAAGCAGATCAGAAAAATGATGCCAGACCTGCTCATAACTACAGTTATACAGTTCGACATCACTGACCCTGTGGACTAGGCTATTCCACAGGGCGGTCCTCTAGTGCTGTTCATGGGCGGCCCGGCCAAACAGGACAGGGTAGTGCTGGATGAGATAGTTCAGCACTATGTAATTTTCAGCTGCTGAATAAGCAGGTAGACGCTCATGTTACATCCTGCCTGAAAGACAAAATGATGGAAACAGGTCTGAGCAACTCATACAGCAAGGTTACCATACTTCTTAATACACATCTCTGTCACCCCCCACCATATCAGAGACAACAAACTGTTCATACAACTCAATAGGTACAGCTACAGCTTACCTACCAGTGGGACATATATTGTATTGTACCACACTTTGTGCTATGTGTTTGTAGCCATGTTCCCTGTGTGGACACTATCATTGCTGGCCTGTTACAGACTATTCCTCTGCATGCCATTGTCAGGGCCACTATGGTTCCATATATGCATGTGGTATGCTTGCTATGTGACTGCTGCACATCTGACATTTAGTGTTATTGGGGATATCTATGCATGCTGTTGGGCATGTTCTGGGATTGTGTAGACTATTACTACCCACATATGTTCTATAACAGTGACACAATAGCATGTTTACGGAATATTTGCCAGCAGAACCACCTCTCCAACCTCATCTGCCCATGTTACCAGGCCACATCACATGTGGGACCCACCCTGGGGCCTCCTCATGTACTGGTCCAGCACTACCTTCAGGTGGAACCACCTCAGGGGATGTTGTCCCTCCGGGAGGCACACACAGACATGATCCTGTCACCCCAAGGTCAGGTCCAGGGTCTGTTCCATACCTGGCTCCACAGACACATGTGGGATGTGCTACATCACCTTGAGGCACCCAGTACACATTCATGGGGTCCACATGTTCCTCCTGCTCAGCCTCCAGGCCAGGCACCTTTAGGGCTGTGGACTGCTGTTGTGAGTAGCAATAGGTGGGAGGCTTGTTCCCATTGTTTCCATATGGGGGCCTATGGGGCTTCCACTTCGCAGACCATACACACCATCCAGGGTGTTTACCCACCACATGTGTCATATACCACCCCTGTAGGCTGTCCTCTATATCTACCAACCCAGACCACCTCCACAAACATGCCTGCCATATTTCCCCATATTCTCATTCCCTACTTCACAGACAAGGGCAATGTGGTCCCAGCAAGGGGTTCACATGTGAAATACCCATCCATGTTGCACACACTTACAGCTGTATATATCTGTGTATATTGCTATGTGTGCTGTTCCCTCGCACATAGCATGCAGCACTGTGGTGGTAATATAGGGGACATGTATTTACATACATATATGTGTATGTGTGTGTTTGTATATATGTAGACATGCACATATAGATATATATCTATATATGTGTAGATGTATATTATGTTGTATGTATGTGTTTATATATATGTCTACATATGGGTATCCGTATATCTGTGGACATACATGTAGATATATGCATGTGTGTGTGTGTGTGTGTGTGTGTACACATATACATATCTATATAAGGGGTACATTCAGACATCAGGTCCACAATCTCAAAACTCCTTCCTGCACAGCTGCACTGTTCTGCCTTGCTACAACACAGACAGGTGCCACATATGGACACAGCCTAATACTGGGGGTATATATAGGGCCAGATTGCAGGTAACCCTATTACACACCTATGGCATTTCAGCATGCTACAATACATGCTAACCTGAGTGTCCTGCAAGTGGTGGGCTCTGGAACCCACATGTCCATCATTATGGCATTACTTCCACCACTAGCTGTTGGCCACAGTAATATACATCCCTTCCATTACACACCACACGCTATACTGGCATATATCTTGTCAGTCGGTACTGCTCTACACAGTTGACACATATGGCCCACTACCCACTGGGACAGTCTCTAATGCCCATAGCAGTTGTTCAGCTGAAGATCATTGCAACAGCAACACCTGATAGCACATGTATATCATTCCACATCATCTACCCCAGTATTATGGACCAAGTATTACAGTCAGTTACATGCATATATTCTTCACATACCTGTTGGGGGGATGAGGTCTGTTGTGGATAATATCTTTCTAGGATGTAATTTTTTTCACTCCTTAGCCTGCTTCCTTGGTTGTCTTTTTTGATGTTGTTGTGGTTCAGGATCGGTTGTATGTTTTCTGTTTGTTTTCTCTTTCTCTTTCTTTCTCTGTATCTCTCTCTCTCTCTCTCTCTCTCTTCAGTAAATGGATTGAGTGGCTTGGAACAGATTGTAGTATGACTTTTGTGTGTGAGACACATGATCAGGTGATGTTATCTGCACCAATCAGTGTCCTCCACTTGCTACCTGCATGCAGCATGCTGTGTAGTTCTTCCAATTACCACTGTCATGGCAACCCACTACTATAAATCCCTACATCATGTGGGCGTGGTCCCTTTACCTTTCCTGTATGGTGGATATCCTTCCTGTGCGTGGGCACCAGTGTTACAGACAGCAGGTAGCAATACCTCTTACAAGAGGACTTGGACACTCAGGCAAGCTACATATTTGTATGAGGTTCCAGAACTACAAACAGAGAGTGTGAATACTGTTGTTGGATGCATTGTATAGTACCAGTGTTACAGGGTTTGTGTGTACATACTAATTTAACATGGACTGCATTCTGTCTGCATAGCTCTCAACTGTGTGCCTATCCACTTGATGGCCAGAAGTGTGCGTGTTATGTTTTACCTGTCTACCACACAGGTATTGTATCAGATATATCACTGGCTGTGTGTGTGTTGAGTGCTATCAGTACATGGCTACATCCATTTGTATTTCTGACTTCATATTCCTGACTAAGGGTATGTTGCAGACTATTCTGTAACACCAGTGACTTGCTTAGTGTATGACAACACTATTTCACATATGGGCCTGTGTTCCAGCCTCTGTCCTCCACCTACATACCAGACTTTGTCCATATGACATGCTGTCAGGGGTTATGTTGTGGCCTGTGAGTATGTCATGCTGCCATTCCTGCCATCATTCCACTGCTGTTGTGGCCCCCACACATATTGTGGGGTTGGGTCCATATATGTGTGGGCTTCATCTGCACAATACATTGTGCCTTTATGCAGTCCACAGGCCAGTGTATGTAACAGTGGTATATGGCACTGTATGTCACTCTATGTGGGGGGATGCACCATAACTAACGTAAGCTGTTACAACATGTGAGGGGTATCAGGGGTAAGCTGCCTTAAGGTATCTGAATGCACATTACCATACAATTCACCTTGGGTAAATGCAGGCCTACTTCTTCCTGCCATACAGACTGTTCTGTTTGTCAGTTTGATTGTGATGGTTTCAGTCATTACTTGTTATCTAACAGATACATCCCATTGTGTCAACTGAGGTCTTTACCCCCTAGGGATTGTGTACCGAGTGTAGACAGAGGCTGCTGGACTATACATATGCATTACTTACTGTTGATCGATTGTCATCCTGTGGCCCAGTATATCTTTACTGTTGTACTGCTTGAAGGCCTTGGCCTGGACAGTAACATATGTAATGCTTTCCAGAATACTGTATTAATGTATCTGTTTGACAGTTGCATTAGTCTGTTTATATGTATTTCAGAGTATAAACAGCTATATGACATGGCATATGCAACTGTAATAGTACACAAACAAAGCTTTCTCATGTATGCAAAGCTGTGCATGGTGTTATATCCTTTAACCTCTCTGTGGGTATATGTTTCAGGCAACAATTGTCTTTTGTATGGGTGACTCATACAGTGTCCAGTTGGTAAGGTGGCAACTGTAGGCATACTGGCTGTTCCATATGGTGTGCACCCTCTACATATGTATCTTCCTATACATATCTCTGTGTGTGTATGTGTAGTTACATATATATCTATATGTATATATATATATATATATATATATATATATATATATATATATATATATATATATATATATATATACACACATATATGTGTGTGTGTATGTATCTTAGGAATGTTTAGTTTATTGCTTCCACATTGTACATTCCCTATGGTAGCCATACTGTACTGCATGATATGTTATTGATACCAGCCTGACATCATACAGGTGGGATGAATTACTGTTAACATCTTGTGCCCATGTTGTGTCAGGTCCTGGTTATGGGATTTGCAACAGTTGGTACTGTATTGCAGGGCAGACCTGTTTGGCTGTGGGGGGGATATCAATATGTACAAGAGGTATGTTGCTTAGGCCCCCTCACCCCCATTAACAGTGCATCTGGTCATATATGTATTTGTTATGTTCTCATATATATATATATATATATATATATATATATATATATATATATATATATATATATATATATATATATATATATATATATATATATATATATATATATATATATATATATATACATATATATACAGATATATATATATATATATATATATATATATATATATATATATATATATATATATATATATATATATATATATATATATATATATATATATATATATATATATATATATATGTAGACATATATATCTATAGATGTATGCATACATATATATATATATATATATATATATATATATATATATATATATATATATATATATATATATATATATATATATATATATATATATATATGTATATATTTATATATATATATATATATATATATATATATATATATATATATATGTATATATCTATTTAGATATAAATATATATACACAAATACATACATCTACATGTATAAATACATTTCCTGTACTGTTGAATGACTGTGCTGGATGATATGTTTGTGCAAACATCAGAGTTATGTATATCTGACATGGCTTAGTGGAAAATCAATTTGTCTATGGTGTGCAGGATCCTGGGGTTGAGCCTTGCAGAGCCTGTTTATTTTGTTGCTGAGCAGAACAAGGGTCATTGGATACAGAGTGATTAAGACACTTTTAAGCAGTTGTAAGCAGGTTTGCTCGGGTTTTCTCAAGATAAGCACTGCTAACTTCCAATTACAGTTTCTTACACTTTGCTTCTAAATTGCTTAACCTGTGTAGGCATTGCTTACCCCCGTGCAAATAGGCTTAAACCCTCTTACTGCTGCTTAAATGTGCTTACTCCTGCTTTCCCCCACACTAATTTCTTTAAAAGAAAAGAAAAAAGGGTTGACAGGAAAGTGGTGAAAAAGGGGCACAAAGAGGGAAAGACAGTAGGGAAAATAGCTAGGGATGTGCATGAAGGGTGTAGGGAAGGTCCATAGCTGCCTATTTCTTCTACAGCAATCGCTGTACATATAAACTGAATTTGGGGATAGATTTGGACACTCAAACCCCTAAAAGAGGGGTGAGGGCAACAATAATATGTTGTGAAGTCAATTAGACCAGATTATGTGTCCAGTGGACATGTGTGCGAAATGGACAGCTATGTATGGGGCAAGATTTTTTAGGAAACAGATTGCCCTTTTTTTTTTCAGGTGAGAGTGGGATGTTTGGGAGGGATAGTAGGTATATTTGGGGAGGTAGGTTGGGTAGGTTAACACAAGACAAACAAGATTCATACAGGTGCAGTATATGACACATGTGGGGGGTAAAAACCTTGATGGGGAGGGGTGTTGGGAAATGTGAAGCCCATGAGCCCCCTAGTGGAAACAGTGGGACTGAGGTCCCCACCCATGGGCAGTCACCACTGCACCTTCACAGCCCTGAACATGGCTGTGCTGGGGGCTGTCAGAGAGCCAGGCTGACCCTCTAGTCATGACACACAGCCCTTGAGCTGATGTAGCAGATCTCCAAACTCACGGTTGAGCTTGCTACTCACCACAACCCGGACCTGGCGACAGGTGATATGTTCCTGTCTGTGCCCGCTCCCAGGAGCACAGCCCCATCCCCTGAGGGGGTTCCATCTGAGAGTGGTGCAGGACCAATGGACGAGGAGGTCCCAGGTTGGGCCCCAGATGTGCTGGTGCCCAGTGCCACGACCAGCTGAGGTGGAACAGGTGGGTCCGCTGGGACCTGCATTCCCATACATGATATTGTGTTTATGTTTTATCAACATATGTGGATTAGTAATAGTCAACACATTCCAGGATTAGGCATAACAGCATGCATAGATATTCCCATTAACCCAGACACCAGATATGGAACAGTTGCATACCATACAGAACACATGCATATATGGGACCACAGTGGTAATTACAACAGCATGCAGGTACATTGATGGCACCATGCCACCAATGTGGGAGTATTTCAACATAGCACATGCATAGAAACAGATTTAAATAATTATCGAACAATAGTACATATGTCCCAACATTGCAGTTAAGTCAGCACATACCAGTTGAGTTGGGTATTTAGTTTATTGTTGCAGATATGGTGGGGGGAGAGATGTCAATTAACAACTAGTATATTCCTGTAGTTCACATTACTTTCCTAGTCAGTGCTGTTATCTGTACCTTACAAGTATTAGTACACTACCCTATTGCCTTACTTTGGACAGTGGTATGGCTGTCGACAACTATATACATTAACTGATTTTACCTGCAGTATACACCTCTTACCTGATATACCTGTGGAGGAATTGTTTGTTAACACTAATTAACTGTTTCTATACATATTCCAGGATTCCAGGGTGATGTTATGCACATACCTGTCCATCTCTTTTTGCACAGACTCTGGGCATGTCTTGACCACATGCAGGTGAACTGGGAAATATGTTGACTATTGCCCTCTTAAACCTTTAGTGAATTATAACACTCTTATACATGAGTTCCTAGACAGTTATATTATGTAGCACAGTGTGGGTGACAGTGATGAGTGGTATCTTATTATTCAGAGAAACTGCAACAATCACAATGTCATACAATACCAAAGTAAGCATACCAGTACAGAGTATCAATATTTTATTTCTAGGCACAGTGTTCGTATCTGACGGACCTGTGGGAGCAATGTTTGTTAGCACTACCTGAATGTTGCCACACAAATTACCAGATGCCACATTAGTTTTATGCACATACATCTCACTCTGTTACTGTACACACTCTGGTCACAGCTTGACAACATGGGGGTGTAGATTGGACATACTTGGCTTATTACTCTCATAACATTTTGGGGAGTTGATAGAGTGACAGGTTTGTTCTTATAGATGTGTGACAATCAGTTGTATTTCTTGTTTGCTGCCTAAATGTCTGGGATCATCCCACTGATTTCCCAGTGGGACAGGGTGACAGGCAGTAGATATGGGCCAATTTACTGGACATTCTGGACATATCTTTACAGTTGTGGGGTATGATTCTGTATGCAGCCTGCTACCACTCCCAGGATTTGAACCATGGCTGTGTGTGCTAAAAATACAACAGTTCACATGTCAGTTGAGTGTGCTATTTGGATTTTGTTGTTTGTGATTTCACTGTTTTCTGTCTATGTCTCTTTCAGTTGTTCTATATGACCTCTTGGGATTACACCAGTCATATGCAGACATTCCTACACATTTTATTTATGTTGCACAGTGTGGGTAACAGTGCTTAATAAAACAGTATTATTAAGTGATTTCAAATCTGCATTACCATATGATACCAGAGTAAACACTTGCAGTCTAGCAGTTAGACCTTTATTGTCAGGCTATTATGCTTTTATTTACATGCAAGCTATATGAGACTCTTCCTGCCATATTCTCTGGTGTATGCAGTACATGCCTTAAACAATACAGGTTTTATACAGGCAATTAACTTACTACTACTTTTAGATTTATTTCCTCTGACAGTACATGCAAGAGTATTACTAACCTGCCTCACGTCGCAACCACTCCAATCGACATCCATGGGCCTCCTGGTTCATAGCCTGTTCACTTGCAACTGTGAAGGACATAAGAGTAATATTTAGCCATACCAATCCATAATATACATGAACTGGCAATTATTAAACAGGTAGTGCACTGATACTTACACACAGCTGGGACCTCCCCTGTCCTCCTAGCCTCTTGGATCCACTGATCCAAGAGATCCCGCTTTTGCCACTTCAGGTCAGCATGGTGATGCCTGACCTGCTCACCAGTTTGGGGTATGCCAGTGGCACTGGTGAGGTCATGTGCAAGATGGTCCCAGGCTTCTGCTTTATATTGGGAACCCTGGTACTGGCCCTGCAGCAGTCTCCGGTCATGGTCTTTCACAAGGAATCCTGCCATGACTCTGGACTCCTGGATGCTCCAGCACTGCACCCGAAAGTGCATACCCTCTCCCATTTCAGACATATTTCCTACAAGGGGAAGCTACAACCAGTTATAAGATGTATTCCTGCCTGTTGGGTTTAAATAGGGCCGATGTCCTGCACTTTGCCATGATTGGACAGTTTTGAAAAGGCTAAGCTATGGGCAAACCTGTTTATCTAAGGATGGCATTGCTTAAAGGGGTATACCAATGGGCAGACTGAGTTAGCTGGCCTACATATTGCTTACACCTACTAAGCTGGGCTGTGCAATGCTTAGCATTGCTTAATATTTAAGTTGCATTATATTTGCTTTTTGGCATTGATTTATTATTCATTACATGTTATATATGTGTTTGGTATCCATGATTCATGTGTATGTACACTATATGGGGTCCTTGTGTTTATTAGGGGATCTCAACACTTATTGCAATGACACCTTACATCTGGGCTTAATGCAGTACTCCAATTCACATATTTATCTTAAGTAGTACGTTATACAACATAAAGCTGTATATGGATTCCTTTCACATGTTTGGTTTGAATTCCCTATATTGAAGATTTGTTTGGTGATACCTCAATCCTATGCACTGCTGTGATGTTTTAGTGATTAACTACTGTGACTATGGTGTACAGGGTCCTGGGTTCAAGCCCTGCAAGGGCTGCTTATTTTGTTTCTGGCCAGAACAGTGGCTGTTGCATACAGAATGATTAATGACACTTGCTCCATTTCACCTATTTTATTTCTAAAAAGTTTAGAATGTTAATGTGATTGTACTTGAACTTTCAGTATTTTTATTTAAATAGTTTTTATCTTAGAATGGATTGTTCATAGTTTTTATTAGTATTTGTTTAATTAATGAGCTTTGAGTCATGTGATAGTTTTAATTAATATTTATAATGATTGAATGGGCTGGTTCATTGTTCTGATAATGTCCTAATGGATGAAAGAGCTAAACCTTTTGTTTCTCTTGCTGCATTCCAATAAACAGTTTTCACTGGTTTTTCGGCTTCTATTTGGTTACTAGTCTGTGAGGTGAGAAGTACTGTGTTATGGCTTCAGGAGTCAGAAATACTGGTGAATTGGCTGGTTTAATTGGAGGACTTAATGCCTCCATTGGAAATCTTACTAACTTACTTAACCAGCTCAATCAACAACGCAATGTACCAAATGGTAACATAGGGAGCACAAGTTCTAATCTTCAGCCTACAGTGAGTTCCAGCAGTTCTGAAGAGAATATTGATAGTTTGGGGCTTCCACTTACTCACGCAACACCACATGCTAAGAATGGTAATGTTTTGACTGTTCCATTTAATGGCAATACTGAATTTAGCTTCCAAGCCTGGAAGGCTAATAGATTGGACATTAAAAGTGGGGTTTCACCACATAACATTGATACAGTTAATAGCTTGGGCTCTTTGCAACAACAACTGCATGTCTTTGAAAATAAAATGAGCCAATTTAAGAGACTGCAATCAGACAATGTGTATCCACGTGAGTGTTTGGGAAACAGGTGGTTCCCAAAGGGCCTATGATTCTGGAGATTCCCTAATGGTGTAACTAAAGGCTCTGATTTTCATAAAGTACTTATTGGGATCTTTGACAGAGCAGGATGTGAACTGATAGAGCAGTTAATTAATTTTAATAACCAGCAGATAGAGGTTTTGCCCAATGAGTTTGACAATCCTGATGTCAGTATCACTTCTGATCTGTTATTTTTCCAGTATAAACATAACTATAATGAGATATTTAACAAAATTGACACTGAATGCAGTAAAAATATTCAAAGGAAAAAGAAAAAGCTTCAATGGGATGCCAAAGCATATGCCAGTGGGTGGGTCTACCCTGATCCTATTGGACCTAGAGACAAACCCACTGACAAGCCTTTCCCTCAACCTATGGGGACCCAGGAGGGTTTCCCTGATGAAAACCATGCCTCTAGAGAAGTGCAAGGGGAAAGAGGAACTGTTGAACTGAGGCGGTCTAAATGCATTCAGGCTCAAAGGGCGAATTTTTTTGTCTTCAAACAATGCTGGGTACTCTGAGGATTTTTACCAGCGACAAGGGGCAAGACCCAAGGCAAGTAATGTTTTAAAAAGATCTAGCAAATTCAATCCCCCACTACACGTGGTTCTGTTGATGTATGAACAAGTGTGTATTAATGAATTTAGGAACATTATCCAAAAACCAGGGAAGAATTATGTCAACTTGAGTGAAACTGAAAAACAGTTGTCTGAATTTATGTATGACAAATCTTTGCGTATCATGAAACCTGACAAGGGGGGAGGGGGGTTATCATGGTTCTAACTGATTATAACAGTAGGATGAATGCATTATTGTTAACTGATACTTATCAGGAAATCGCTAGAAATGAACTTAATGCGGCCTATGCTAGAATTTATGTTCAGCTATTAGACATGTTGTTTCAAAAGCAGATTGATTTAGATGAGTATGATTTTTTGCATAACAAATGGCCTGTGATAACAGGTATATTCGGGATTCCTAAAATCCATAAGGATATACAAATACCCCCCAGACCTATTGTGGATGGTAATAGGTGTAAGACTTAGTACTTTTCCAAGTTTATAGACCATTGGTTAAAAGCTTCTGTGGGGTCTATTTCCCAGATTTGCAAAGACTCCTGGGATTTTTTAAAGAAAATAGGGAATGTACCTTTTCAGGCTGATTATATTTTGGTTACTATTGACGTTTGTGAGCTATAATCTGTCATCCCACACTGGGCTTAGATGGTTCGAGGATATTTTGCCAGAGATAGGTATTTTGTCCCAAGATCGTATTAACAGTGTCAGTGCCCTCATGGAATTGATCTTGTTAAACAATTTTTTGTACTTTGAGGGACAACTGTTTAGACAAGTCAAGGGTACAGCAATGGGGGCATCGTGTGCCCCCAGTTTTGCAAATCTAGTTATGTGCTTTTGGGAAAAACATTTTGTGTTTAATTCCCCTTTTTGCTCTGGGTTTGCCTTTTACACCCGCTTTCGGGATGATATTTTTATTGTCTGGAAAGATAGTGAAGAAAGACTTGACAGCTTTTTCCAATACATTAATTCCACAACGTCATTTTTAAGATTTGTTCATGGGTATAGTGATTCAAGTATTTCTTATTTGGACGTGACTATTACTTAGGATTTGAGAAAGAAGTGTCTAGTATCTAATATTTTTTGTAAATGCACCTTTTCTAATAGCTATATACATTTTGAAAGCCATCATCCTCATTGCCAGAAGAAATCAGTTGTAAAAGGCCAACTGGTTAGGCTTGCCAGAATGATTTCTGAGGATGAGGTTTTTGAGGATGAATGTCGGATTATTTTGGAAATGTTTACTAAGCGTGGGCATCCCATGGAATTTTTAAAACCTACATTTGATGAAGTGGCAAGTAAGAGAAAAAGTGGATTTTACCTCCTTTTGTTATATCATAATAATAGGAGAGTTCAAAATAGTGTCACTGGGAACTTAGGTGTGGGCTCTGATGCTACAACAAGTGAAATCCAGGTGTGTGATGGAAATAAGTACAACAGGTCCTTTATTTGTACCCTTTCTTTGGATAGTCATGACATTGTACAGTGAGAAATAATTGGCTACTGATATCTGCGTACCCGAATTGTGTAGGTTATTAGGTGATAAACCAATTGTGATTTATAGGAAGGACCTTTGTTTCAAACAGTTATTGGAGAGAACACATAGTAGGGATTGTATTTCATCTGGCACCTGAGGTATGTCCAAGTGTGGATGTTGTAGAACTTGTCCTCATATATTTGTAGGCTGTCAGTTTTTTCTTAATGGGTTTAAGGTTCTCATTAAGGAGAAATATAATTGTAACACCATATGGACAATTTATGCTGCCTGCTTTTTAGATTGTTCTGCCTATTACATAGGTAAAACTATTAGATGGGTGAGAGAAAGACTATACGAACATGAAAGAGATATTAAAAATAAAAAAGACGCAAATGCTTTGTTCAGACATATCCAAAAAAACCTTGGACACAAGTTTGGGTATTTTGTCATAGAACAACTTAAGAGGGATCTTCATAAAAAAACAGCTGGATAACCTTGGCTGAATTTACTCTACTTTAATAAAAACAGTACTTCAAAAACATATAGGACAAGCTCTTTTGCATAAAACAAATGCTTCCTCAGATCCTCATATTTAACAAGAACAATACATACTATATGTATAATACAAACTGACCAATCACAATAATGAAAAATGGAGCCAAAATGACATCACCATTGGTAGAAGGATATTACATCTCAAATCATTTGTGCTTGTGATTCTTTAACTTCCGCCCCTTAAGGGCGGGTTTAATACTAACACAACTGTTAAGGCCAGGAAATCTGTGTGCTTGCATCCTTAAGATCCATTTTAACTCATTCTGTTCCAAGTAGTTGTTCACATCACCTCCTCTCAGAGTTTTATGTATACACTGTAACACCCTAAATGTAAATTGGCATTTAGGAAACTCTAGCTGATGTTTAGCTAGTGCATTTTTAATATCTCCCTTCCTTATATCTGAGAGGTGTTTAAATACTCTATCTCTTAATTTTTGGATATTTTGCCCACATAAAAACATGGGCAAGAGTCACATGTAGCCAAATATACCAAATGCATAGTAGTGCAGTCAGCATAGAATCTAGGTTGAAAATCAAAATCTAGGGCAGGATGTTTAAATACCTGTTCCTTGCTCAACATTTTACACACAGAACAATGCCTACAAGGGTATGTCCCTAGCCTTTGATCTTTGTTCTTCATTACTTTATTGTCATTGCGTAATAGTTGTTTTAAATTCTGACATTTCTATATGAAAAAAATTGTGTTGTTCCAACAAAGTTAACAATTTTGTTATCCAGTGTTAAAAGATGCCAATGTTTCTGTATTATATCTCTTACAGTCTTATTATTGCTAGTATAGCTGGTCACAAAGGAGGTGGGGCATCTACCTTTATTATTCATAACATTTCTTCTAGGCATGTAGGTTCTATATGTTTTACCATTTACATTATTTGTTACCATTCCCTGTTGATCATTATCAAAGTGTTCTAAATTGGGACCATGGGTAATAGGTCCAGAGGCATTGTCTTGACTCCCTAGTGTCATTAAACGTAGCGCTCTAACTGTAGCACTATCATACCCTCTATCAATAAACATCCTTTTCAGTGTATCTAACTATGTCTCATGGTCAGTTTTGTTATTACAAATCCTTTTTACCCTCAGAAATTGACTCTTAACTATACTAGAAAATACATGCCCTGGATGCATGCTGTCTCTAGATAGGAGACCATTTCTCCAACAAGGTTTCCTATATAGAATCATATTGATTCCACTGGCACCATTCTTCATGTGTGTAACATCCAGAAATTCCACTTGTTCATCAGAGTGTGTAACTGTAAACTTCAAAAAATTCGTAATGGATTTTAGATATTCAACAAATAATGAAAGATATGTAGCATCCCCCTGTCAAAGTATAAAGACATCATCCACAAAACGCCTATAAAATGTGATGCCTCTACTCAAAGAACTATCGTACAAACGGTTACATTCCCAAAAATACATAACCAAATTCACGTACGAATTGGCACATGGGGTGCCCATAGCGACACCCATTTCTGAAGGAATAGTTGTTCTTCAGATATGAATACATTATTATGCAAAATTAAATCTAGTAATTACTAGATTTAATTTTGCATAATAATGATTTAATTTTGGTTATGTTTTTCAGCTTCTAGTTTGGTACAGAATGATTAAGACACTTTTAAGCAATTGTAAGTGGGTTTGCATGGGTTTGCTCGAAGGTAAGCACTGCTAACCTCCAGTTAAATATGCTTACAGACAGTTAGCTTCAGTATTGCTTAACCTGTGTGCGCATTGCTTAACCCCATGCAAACGGGCCTAAATTTGCTTACTACTGCTTAGTAGTGCTTTCACTTGCTTACTAGTGCTTATTCCCACTTACCACTGCACTAATTTAGACAGTACTGTGTACTGGTTCTTGGGAAGGTGGTGGATTAGGAAACTTTATGCAGTTATTATTCATTACACATTTTACCTTCCATTTGTATCCCTGATTCCTGTGTACATATACTGTAAGGGGCAGTTGTGATTATCAGTGAACTTTGCAACATTATGACAATGACAGCTCACATCTGCATTTAATGCAGTACGCCATTTCACAAATATATGTTATTTAGTCAGTTATGCAACTAAAAATATTGGTCATAAAGTGATTTGACATGGAAAATGGAATGTACTGGAGTGGGACTTGAACCTGGAATGACTTCTCATAAGGTGGATGCTCTTCCCACTACACTATATCTGGACTGCTTCATTTGCATATATCTTGCTTTTTAACCTCTTGTACCATTTAAGCTGCATTAACCGTAGCTAAGCGATGGGCAAACCTGCGCACCTATGGTTAAATTTAATTTGTTTCATAAAATAAATAAATAAATCATCATCTTCTTTCGGCTGTTCCCGCTAGGGGTCGCCACAGCAGATCACCTGTTTCCATTTCTTCCTGTCCTGTGCATCTTGCTCTGTCACACCAACCACCTGCATGTCCTCTCTCACCACATCCATAAACCTTATCTTAGGCCTTCCTCTTTTCCTGTTACCTGGTAGCTTCATCCTTAGCATCTTTTTCCCAATATACTCAGCATCCCTCTTCAGCACATGTCCAAATCAGCGTAATCATGCCTCTCTGGCTTTGTCTCCAAACCTTCCAACCTGGGCTGACCCTCTAATATACTTATTCCTAATCCTGTCCACCCTTGTCACACCCAGTGCAAATCTTAACATCTTTAATTCTGCCACATCCAGCTCAAACTCCTGCCTTTTTGTCAATGCCACTGTCTCCAACCCATATAACATAGCTGGTCTCACTGCCTTCTTGTAGACCTTCCCTTTCACTCTTACAGGTACTCGTCTGTCACAAATCACTCCTGACACTCTTCTCCACCCACTCCATCCTGCCTGTACTCTCTTCTTCACCTCTCTTCCACACACACCGTTACTCTGAACTATTGACCCCAAGTATTTAAACTCATCCACCTTTGCCACCTCTACTCCTTGCATCCTCACCATTCCTCTATCCTCCCCTCTCATTCACACACATAAATTCTGTCTTAGTCCTGCTGACCTTCATTCTTCTTCTCTCTAGAGCATGTCTCCATCTCACCAGGGTCTCCTCCACCTGTTCCCTACTCTCACTACAGATCACAATGTCATCTGCAAACATCATAGTC